>NW_010186194.1:17248-29084 GCF_000695765.1 Mesitornis unicolor
AGGTAAAGCTCTAGTCTTGGCATTTACACCCTCGCCTTTCACAGTCTCTTGGAAACCATAACATAAAGCAGTTTAACAAAGCGGACCAAGTATATCAAAGTCAGTATTTAAATTTAATAAATGCAAATACAGATTTCTCATAGACATTTAGGCCACCTCTATTATGTTTAGAATGGATTTTTGCCTAGACAGAGAAACAAGGAAGTAATTCTTCACTTCTGTGAAACCCTTTCTCTGGTATAATTCTTTATTTTAAATGGCGTTTTAGAGCTTTTTCAATTAAGTCCCTTTTATCAAGCATGTTTTTACAAGTCTCTTTAAAGAAAGAAGCTAGGGACATTCATTCGACTAGAGGCAAACTCCCTTTTTCTCTTAAAGGTCTATTTTTAAGTGCTTAAACGCATTTTAAACTTCACTTGTTTTTTAACACTTCTGTCCAGACATCCAAAGTCTTTCCTGAATTAATAGGAGAGATTCACATCCATTCTAAACAAGTCTCTAAAGATGACAAACATTCTACTTTTCAGTAACCAAGAAGAAAACACCTTTTCCTTCCCTTGTTTACAAAATTTAAAATGAGTCTATCTGTAGCAAGTGGAAGTTACATACATTGAACTGAAAAACACTTAAGAGACTATCAACTACATCACACGAGGCTGAAGTCATATAAGGAACATCCATGCCCTTCTTTTAGTCTTAAAAAATGATGTGAAGAATGCATTCTGTAATCTACACAAGCATGCTTATGTTTTACAGCAAAGTTTTGATTCTCAATACTTGTACAAGACTGACAAGAGACATACAGTGCATACACAGTATGTGCATAAGTATCATCACATTTAAAGACAATTTCATTACTACCTTGGTTGTCAGAAACACACATTGGTCCGTCCCTCTGGTAATTGGCCACCCGAGCTCTGAAGGGGCAGTTCACAGGAATTTGTAGATAGTTAGGTCCCAGACGGTGTCTATGAGTGTCAGGATATGAGAAAAGACGACCCTAAAACATTTATCACAAACATTAACTATTACTTGCTGAAAGAGATCACTTAAGTGGTATATGCCAGTTCGAATCACTATACATTAAATACTAAAAGACTGTTTCCTTTGCATATATATTCTTGACATACTTCAAATTGTTTACAGAGTGACACTCAGTCACAAACTAACTTTCCTGGAATACCAGTGCCAAACAGCAGGTTGAGTTGCATTTATGCAGCTTGGGTATTTCATGCCAATTTCAGAATGCTAAGCCTATTCTGAAGCAGGAAAACAGCTACACGTGTAGAGATGAAAAATGGCTGCAACTGTGCTAAATGTTACTAAGGAATAATATCATCTTTTCCTACTTATTTTCAACCTCAGATTTAAAAACTGATTACATCTGAAATATGGTAGTCCCTTATTTAACTCCTGAACTGAATCTGAAGTAGTTCTAGTGACATCTGGATGCCAAAAAGACGGACTGATTCTGACCATGAATGTTGTGGGAGCAAAGAGAGGCAAAACAAAAGAGCTGCATGATGGTTTATAAGTTATCCGGTTAAAACACCTTCTTGTTTCCATGGACATAATTTGAAATGACAATCTGGTTTTCATCTGAAAAAGCGTAACGTGCAAATATCCGTGACTCTGCAGACGGCAGTCTACTGCAGCCATTCTTATCAGATATGTTGACCTGTAAGAAATCTGGTAATACTTCTAAATAACAATCTTGCAGTTCTGTAACTATAACTATAAACTCTAAATACAGATAGAACTTATCAGGGATTAAATACAGGATATCTGTATTTTAGAGCATTTGAAGTCTACCTCCCACACTCAGTTGATAATTCAAAGACAGACTGTAAATGCATGACTAAATATGCATTGCTGCCACAGTTTTATCCTGTATACCTTGCCAGACTGACGGATTTCCCCATCTACTTTCATAGTTGTTGCCGACGTCCTCTGAACTCCAAATGTTCTATTCCTTCAGTTCTTTCCCATTCTCTTTATATTTAATTTTAGGATGAACACATCAAATAGTAATCATTAATACAAAACCACCAAGAAAACCCTCCAACTAAAAACAAAAACAAAACAAAAACCAGTTGCTTTCCACCTGTCAGGTTTACTGCTGCTACACAAACAGGGACAGGAATGTACATCGTAATTTACCTGCAGCATTTTATCAGGGCTAGGTTCAATACCAGGTGGCATGTTGCTGGGATCGTATGCCATCTGTTCTACCTCTGCAAAGTAATTGACTGGATTCCTGTTCAAGACAAGCTTTCCCACAGGGATGAGAGGGTAGTCACCATGCGGCCAAATCTGTAAGACATAACACACACACATTAAAGTCAATGTTATTACAGTATTATGCAGCTTAAATAATAAATTGGGCAAATGCTGCCTAATAAAGTCTTGACAGAGAAAATCCATTACTGAACAGATTTATTTTGATAACAAGTATTTTGAGAAATATCTTATTTTAAGTCTTTTGCAATTAGTACAGAATATTAATGCAATTTATTTCATCATCCCAGCAAAATCTCAGCACTTGAATACTTAAATGAAATACCCACAGGCACTTCAAAAACTGCCTAGGACAGCAACATCATGAATTGAACTGGTAGCTTGATTGTTTTTAGTTACTTCAAAATGCAACCAGCTTAACTAGCCTTTTCTTTGTCATCTTAGCCTGTACTTTCAGGTTCAAAAGGCTTTAGCCATTTTGGGAGAGCAAAACAAACAAGCAAACAAGTTCGTTAGCATCTTTCAACATGCCACTCCTTGGAACAGCAACCAAAAGTCTGACAAAATCAGACCAACAATCAGAAGCTACATTATCAACAACACTTAAAACTAGCGAGCTCAGGATGTGACTACGTGATCTGAGATCACACTTCTGAAGTGTGGTGCAGTTGTAATTCACAGGCCTGGAATCAAGCTCTATCCATATTTCACTAAGCAAGAGTAACATCAAATATAACATCAATACAATTTCATCTCCAAAATTTCTGACTCATCATGACCATGTAATAAAAAGTACATTTAAACAGCAGGAAAGAATAAAAAGAAGAGACTAACTTTACTGATAGGGACTAGACTGGAACTCCATGGAAAACATCCATGGAAACCATTACATGTTTTTTATAGATAAACTCAGTTCTGGCATTTCCTATCTTTTGATCTCATCACCTATCTTAAACTAGCTGGAATTGAATATTCACAACAGTATCAGAGGTACCTTAGTTAAATCAAAAGGATTAAATGGAAACTTCTCTGCTTCTTCAAACGTCATAACTTGAATGTAGAAAGACCACGACGGACAGTTCCCCTTGGCAATGGCATTGTAAAGATCACGTATTGCATAATCGGGATCAGTAGAAGCCAACCTTCCTGCTTCTTCAACAGAAAGATTTTTGATGCCCTGGTCAGTCTAAAAGCAACACAAGCAGCAGCACCAGTTACGTCATGCAGGAAGTATTACAGAAACAAGAATGTACTTTAACAAGACTTCAAATCTAAGAATGTGATTGCCTATCTTTCAATCTCTGATAATGAGTTTGGAACAACAGTGCACCCAACAATTGCCTTCCAGATAAAAAACAGTTCACTGATGAAAGTGACATAAATATGCAATGCTACACTGTGGAACACAAGAAACCAAACTTGAAGGTATAACCCCTGAAGCACATCAAGTGAAGATGTTTCCCCTGTCCCTTGACAGGATGGGGTGTTCCTTTACTCTTCCATGATCCCACCTTTTCCTGCAGATCACATGCCAACATAAAGTGGTAAGATGGTTGCAGCCCTCGGGGCTGAAAGTTCTGGATTCTGAAGGCATGCAACAGACAAAAACCCACATACACACCTTTTTGATTGAGGCTATGCACTAACAAGTCTTTTCTGAATTAACCACGAAAAGTCACAGAACATTTTTAGACGCTCAATTTAAACTGTTTTTTATCCAATATGATGTGTACTTCTAATAGATAACTGGAAAACAATACCAATACCTTCGCATGGAATTTGCAATAAACTGCTCTTCCACTAGCATTGACCAGTTTAAAAGTATGTGATCCATATCCATTCATATAGCGAAAACCATCGGGAATACCACGATCACTGAACAAGAAAGACACCTAAAGAGAAGGATCACACGATATTAATGGACTCACCAGTTCAAGGATAAAGTGACCATTTCAGACAAAGATCATTTCTTGCATTAATCTGCATCACTGGAAACTATCTTAATGTTGCGTATTTCTTGATGAATTTCTAGTTCAAGTTTTAAGTTTGCTAGTGAAATAAGACCGCTTTGGTTTTGCGCAAAGAGTAACTGTGAATTAAACCTATGTGAAGTTTTATGCCCACATAAAATATTTGGTGAAGTACAAGACATTAACCTAGTGATAATGATACGATTTCCCCTATACACACAGGGCAGATAAGCATGAGTAATTTAAGTTACAAATACAAATAAGACCTTCCGCGTTAAAGACAAAATCTGAAAACTGAAGTCCTTAGCAACTAGCTCTTCAAGGTCTTCAAGCAGTAAATACATACCAGGCAAACATTTGCAAAACGCTGCTTTTCTTCAGGTTTATGATCACAAACAATGCAAAAATAAAAAATCCCAATTGCATTTTTAATTTTATATTAGCTTTTTTGGCCTAACATTCTTGGATACAAATACATTTCAGAATAATTAGAACACACTGTGAATTCTAGTCATTTTGGGAGTTGATCTAACGTGCTACACAATATACAACTTTAAATAAACTGATAGCATTACTTTTCTAGTATTTTACTGGTTTTTAACATTAACAGTTTGCTATTCACCAGTATCTCCACTGCTTTAGTTAGAAAACTTAACAACTTCCCCTTTATCCCTATATAAAATATGACTTTGAAAACAGAAGAGTGCCACCCATTTCATAGAGTCCTTAAAAGAAAAAAGGCTAAATACATGTACGAATACCCTTAAAAGTTATTGTAGGCCTTTCACCTTTACTGTTCCTGAAAGATTATGCAGGCTTCTAGCTAAAACACAGAAAGAGACAGTTAAAAATATATTTTCTTAATCTTACAAAATAAAGTCAAAGGAGAAACTTACTTGATGCAAAGACTCGGGGCGAAGACTCCAGAAGTCCCACATCATGTCTGGATCCTTCAAATGAGTCTGAGGGTTCCTCTTTTGGCTATGGATGAATGATGGAAACTAATTTGTCCAGAAGTGCAGGAGGGAGGAAGGAGCGGAAAGAAAAAAATAAATAAATCTAACACCTCCAAATCATACAGGGCATACAAAGCAACTCCTGGTACAAAACAAGACAAACTGTTTTTTTCATGGAATCCCAGAATATTAGGAGTTGGAAGGGATGATGAGTTGGACCAGATGTGGTCTCACAGGGCAGAGTAGAGGGGAAGGAGAACCTCTCTGACCTACAACCACCCCCCTTTTAATACACCCCAGGATGCCATTGGCCGCCTTAGCTGCTAAAAATGAAAGGCATAGCACACTGAAAGATGAGACAAAGTTGGAAGATCACTGAAGAAAAAAAAAGAAATCTTCCATTGTTATACACCAAAAATCAGATTTAAAGAAAGAATTTGCAAGAAGGTTTTAAAGTGAAAACCTTCTTTTCCTCCTTCCTCCGAAATAGCCTCCGAATTAAAAAAAACATCTACAGAGTAAAACAGCTAATGTGAACATGAGTAAAACCAATTAGATCTCAAGTTAAAAACACAATAACGTACATATTTGCTGGCTAATCTGCTGTGGCATAGGCACTAGCAAACACAACTAAATACGTGTTATTTGTGGTACGAAACCACATAAATAATCAAGCATTAGTTCTTAAAACTACTATGGTTTTTCTTAAATGTCCTTCCAAATCAAAAGTGTTTTGACCATCTAACAAAGAAAGTTTAACTGTGTCAAAACAACAGCTTTTGCTCCTCAGTGAAGGAAGATGTGAATGAACTTTTAGACTCTTTCACGGAGTACCCTCATCTTTTGTGCTTACTCACCAACATTGCATCCCGGATAAAGAAGATAGGAGTATTATTTCCCACAAGATCCCAATTGCCCTCTTCTGTATAGAATTTCATTGCAAAGCCTCGAGGGTCACGAACTGTATCAGCTGACCCAGATTCTCCAGCTTGAAGAAACACATGAACATACAGAAGTGTTATGACAGGAAACTTATCCAAATTCCAAGCGTAGAAACATACAACCTGAGACTATGCCATCAAATCCTAAGTTAATGAACCCCACCCTTTTAAGTCTTTTCTAAACAAGTAATTTTTGGCATATTTTCAACAATACTTACGGCACTGCAAGTTCCAAAGTGTGAACAGACACCCGCCCAAGCTTTTGGGCCACAGTTAAAAGAAAGAAAAAACAAGTATATCCACTTGACTAATTAAGAATGGAATTTGCATTACTGCGAATAGAGACAGCATCAGATTATAAGGCTGAATCGGCTAAAAACACATTAGTTTCTGTGCAGCAAATCCCAGCGTGAAAGCTCTCATTTGGAAGGGAGCAATCTGAATAATGTACCAACTAAAAAGAGAACTTACAATAAGAGAGTTGTAACCCTTTTAATACTCCTCTTGCTTTATCCAAAACAGTCCTTTCAATGGGGAATTTTATATTGGAGCAAAATTGCCTACCACAATACCCAAGTGAAAGTGTTCCAGAAGTATTCAGGAACAGCTAACAGTAAGCATCACGATCAAATAACAACGACATTCATCTCATTTTAAAAAGTGTGTACTGAACAATAGCTAGGAAGAAACGTGTTCAAACAGAGCAGGGAAAGGTAACAATATAACAACCCCCTTCAGCACATCGTGCACAGATCAGACTCGGCTGCATGCCTTTCTCTCATATAATATTTCATGAGCCCTTCAGTTTTGGTGACACAGGGAAAAAACAGCAGGCCAAAAACAGCAACTCCCTGAGCCTTAGTAGGACTACTTTCTCTCCAGAATGACTTCCAGAGCTGAATCTTCATTACTATTTCTTTTAAGCACAGACAGAATAGTAACACAAGTTTTGAAAGATCATTTTTCTACCAGACAAGATACTGACCATAATGAATGTTTTAACTACTGTAAGATTTTGCTAGTTAATGCATTCAGGTCCTTAAGAAATAAGTTTGTTTATGGAAGACAGTTCATTCTTCTTTGCCTAGTACTTACTTTACAGCATTCATCCCAAAACATTCTTACAGTATAAGAGATTATAGGTATTGTGCTTTCAAGTGCTAAATCACAGCATTCAAGTGTTGATCATGATCCATCCAGAAACAAAGCAAGCTTTTCCTCAGAAAATAAAAATAGGTCAGATTATCCTTTCTCTCACATGCCAGAGGGAAAAGTGTCTACAGAGAGCTCGGACAGAAAGACGCAGAAGCTGCTTAAAGTCTTACAACTTAAAGGAAACTCACAGAAGAGTTGGTTGGCAGAAGGCATTTCAAACAACCTTAAGTACCTTAAGTGCTCCACAACGCAAGCATTGCTATCGCTGTAACTATGGTACGCGTGTAAAAAGACACACAATAACTTTAGACCCTTACCAACCGTGGAGAATCGTATGGCAATTGGAGTTCTTTTTCCAATGTGTTCAAACACTTTTGCTTTACAATACTGGGTAATATCATGAGTGACTTCAAAATAGCCAAAGGCTCCTGAAAAAGAAAGTAATTTCAAAATATCAGATTAGATACCTTCCTTCCACTTATGTCATATTTGTTATTCCATTGCCGTACAAGATACAACTTTAAGTCAAAAGGAAACATGGAAATACATCAGTTTAAAAAGAGTTTGTATCTATACACTAAAATGGTCACTTCCGTTTCACAAAGTGAAATTTACTGAACACAAGCTACTGTTCGCATGATGCTCACTCTCCCCTCCTTAACTGATTCTTAACAGTTCCCAGCTGCAATACAGACCTCATCTCTATTGTGCAAAATAACAAGCAGTAGCTTTTTGGATGCTCTTTTACCAAGATTTGCATATTTATCTCAGAATAAGACAAGTATTTTTTTAGTCCTGATGTGTAGTGCAGAATTTTGGGTCCACTTTCAAGCTCGCTGAAGCAATAAAGTTCCTCCCACCCTCACAGAGGAATTTTTCCCATGTACATTCACATAATAATGAAGTTCAGTACATTATTTCTTCTTCTAGGGTCATACGTAATAAAAATCAGTTCTATCCAGTTCTACCCTACTAGGATCAACCACAAATTTTAATATCAGTTGTGGTTTTTTATTTTTAATTTAAATATTAGACCATCATCTTGCTTTGGTAGACAGATACATTGGATGACAAAGACAAGAACCTCTATCAAATAACATGCAAAACAGACATTAAAATAGAGATGGGCAAGTCTTCCATTCCAGCAGAATGGAGTTCTATGGAAGGACAGATAAGGGAAGCAGAGATTACAGCAAATACAGTAAAAATCTAAGGGCTATAACTACATCTTCTCTCTTTTTTTTAACAGTTTTTAACGGTTTTAACAATTTTAAACAGTTTTTCAGTGCTTCAAGTTTTAGTATTAAGTTCTTTTAAACTAGGCCTTAGCACTGTTGTTGAAATATAATTATTATAATCTATAACACTAAACCACAGGACATACGATGCAACTTATCTGTCACAATCTATGTGGTAAATCAAAAACTTTTTAAAGTCCAATTCTACGCGCGGACACACACACAAAAATGTGGTTTTAAACATACCTGCCCCTTTTGCATGCACAACTCTTTCAGGAATCCTCTCTCTGTCAAAATGAGCCATCTCATCAGTGAACACAACATCTTGAACAAGAAGAGGTCCACGTGGCCCTGCTGTCAGAATATTCAGCTTATCCCCTACGGGGTTCCCAGCACCGGTGGTCAAGACATCTGGTTTCTGAAAGTGAGAGACAGTCAATATCACACCACCAGAAATTCAACATCCTCTATATTTAAGCCACACAATGTGCATGCCTGTTCAACCATTGTGTGTCACAGAACATAAAAACAACTATATAGCAAAATGACATAAGATTCTGGAAGTAGTTACAGAAAATACAGATGCCTAACTACACCACCACAGTACTACTATTCCTGAGGCTATGCACCACAAACTCACTCACCCCCTCCTGCCTAGTCCTCAGTCTTCTAAATGCTCTATAACTTGCATTGGTGGTGGTGAGTAGAAGGAAAAAGTAATTCTTGCTGAGAAGGCCTTCACTATTGTATCATCAATTTTATGGGGTTCCAACTTTCAAACTGACAAGCCAGGTTCTGCTTTAAGTGTTTTAATTACTGTAAACAGGCAAAACACCCGTATGTGTCTCAGGGAAGAGTATACTGAACTGAACTAGTCTCCAGTTTGGTTTTTATCCCCCAAGAGGCAAACCACAAAGGCAGGGGAAAGAATAATCATTCACATCTACATCCAGAGTTCTGGAGAGAATACAGGGAGAGTTATACACATTTTTTTTTAACTCTGGTACATGAAAAACCACATGAAAGACATTTGACAGAATAACTGTATTTCCAATGTGTTCTTACTAATATGCAACACATTACTCTAGCTGGCTTGAATTCCCAAATAACTAGGTTCTTTATTCTTCATTCACCACTTCATTAGCATAAAGCTATAAGCATAAATTTGGCTCTTTCAGGATGCCTGCAATTCTAACCTGCACTGAAATTTATACAAACATTTTAAAAAGACAAAATATATCTCGTTATAAACAGGAAATTGGTGTTCAGAAACTTGCAGGAAAGTTAAGACTTCAGCTTTATTTAAAGTATTCTTAAATCAAAGGAACATCTGCTTAAATCAAAACATTATCTACAGTTTGTCAAGGGAAACACACAAGAGTAGAAACTGTTCTCGGTATTCTTTCCATGCATGCATGCTTCCTACCTGGTATCTTGCTCAGTTTTAAATAAGCCAAACAAAACAAAATTATTTCACTGCTCACTTTGTGAAATTACCTGGTCAGACCGGATGGCAAGTTCTCCCATCCTGAGTCAGTCTAAGAGTTCAACTTCACAAAATGAAATCCTAACATACAGGCCCCATATAATTTAGAACCCCGAAACAGGTACACTTTATGATGTTTTAGCTATCATCTTAAAGTAGAAATTGCTTCAATTGCCATTATAAATGAACTTTTTGAATCAGAATTTCATTTCATACATTAAAGTAACTCGAAGGACACAAGGAACTTTAGGAAAAAAAGCTCATTCATCCATTCCATGATTCAGTACAGTAAATGTAAAAATATTTGACTTCAAGATCAAATATTCATATATATGTGCTTCACCTAGCACAAATAAATGTAATTAAATCATCAGTTCATTATCCTCACGTATTTTCTGTACTGAGGTATGAAAGCTACAAGCAACCCACCTCGACACCCATTCTAAGCCTCTGCTCTGAAGAACGCTTTCTTAGAACAAGAAAACAGTCTGCACATGATGAGACTGCAAAATGCTCACATGTCACAGCAGTTGTAATTGAGTATTTTGGTCAAGACTTACCAGTTTTCCTATGGAGAACTACCTTTTTTTGGTGTTTTTTTTTTAATCCAGCTTCCAGCAATGCAAATATTTTTATATTCATTAGTTTTGCTGACCAAAAGCTTCACAATGTTCCATGGATAAAACCTAATGTATTAGTTTTTCTAATCATAAATGCATTGATTTTTTTTTGTATTGATGACTCTGTCATACTCATTCAAGATGTACAAGCTTGCTGTAATGTGATTAAAAGAACAGATTCTACCAATGGCAACCTAAGCCTCTGCATTGTCATCTCCAACCTCCTTGTGTTATCATTCATGACAGACATTTCCATCCTTCCCACGTGCTCTATGTACACAGAGACTTTCACTCTGAAGCAGCCTGTGACACAAAAACCCTGTGTACAGCTTCACCACCATTTATGAATTGTGACCACTATAATTCCAAGAAAAGCATAACCCAGAGACTGGATTCTGATAACCCTTTCTTAGCATGAGACCTCTTAAGACCCCTCCAGCCCATACAGTGATTTTGAAAAGTCACTAACACCTACATTATCGTGAAGCAGTGACCAAATTTCACTCAGTCAACCGAGAAATGCAAAAACTATGTAGATTTAGAGCCCTGTTTATCCTGGAGTTCTTCACAAATTCTAAGCAGCCCAGTAGGTTTAACCCCAGAGCGGTAAGACTATAACATATATACCTACACCTATGACCTTCTCCCTCTACAAAGTCCTTGCAAGAGCTTGCTAAAACACAGAAAAGGGGGGGGAGGGAACATATCCTTACTCATAATGAGGCTTTCTGAGACCTACTGGTTCACCTACACTTTTATGTGATGACCTCAAGTGTAAGGAAAACTTTCTTAGTTGTAAACCATGCATGCAACAAAGAATAAAGGTTTCTAGAGGTAATATAGCCCTTCTCAAACCAACAGGCTATACTGTTGGCTAAAAGCCACTTCTTCTAAAATGTTAAAATTTTTAGCTACTCCTTCTAGTAGTTTTAACTACAACTTTATGAAACTAAACTTATTAAAAAAACTAACAGCTTTGTGGCTGTACAGTTTCTTTTGTGTAGGCAGACTTTCTGAAAGGTTCTTTCCAGCATTCACATTAGAAGCATAAAGTTTGTTTTTTAAGTGGTAGAATATTCACTTTAGTTTCAGGATAATGTTATGTGGGGCAAACAAAATAAGTTCTATCATAATGAAGGGAGAGAAAAAAACCATAGTAGTTTTAAAAATTCTCAGACTGCTTTTGGACTTGAGTTTGTTTGACAGGCTGAATCCATGGGCTGAGGCCAGCT
>NW_010186195.1:0-7025 GCF_000695765.1 Mesitornis unicolor
TCATATGAGTGGTGTATCATTCTGTAGATAAGAGGTTAAGACCAATGTAGCAAACAGTTTCTTTGCAGTCTGATACCTCGTGGATATTGTAAGGATTACAGCTTTCCTGAGACCTTCATGTGTACTACTTCTGCCTGTAAGACTCCTGAATTTTTTTCAGAGTGCTCACTAAAATTGTATTAAAAAAATCTGAAAACAGCAAGTGGGGAAGAAACTAAACAAAAATATTCTAATAGTTTTCATACTGTCATTAGAAGCATAGAATATTTTTCTTCCAGTTCAAAGTAGGAGTATTTGTATTCTGGCAAAGAAATGCTTTTAATGAAAAATTGAAGCTGAGGCAATACGAATATTTCAGTACTATGAACTACATTGATTCTTGAGGAGATAAAATGTTTTAGAATTGTTTCAATGTGAGGAAAAATAAAAAAGTAAAAAATTATTTTAAAAGCAAAATAATTTAAACATAAACTGAAATTAGAAATTAGAACTTGAATGTGTTTCAAATTCTCTTTGATCTTGCATTCTGGGGAAAAAATAAATAAATTAAAAGAAAATACAAAATTAATGTGATACTGGCCATATCCTTAATGTGAAAAATGTGGAGGAAGGGGTGAGTAAAATGTTATGCAAGCTTTCCTAAAAGAAATTATAATGGATTTGTTTTGCCAAAAGTATTCTTTTGTAAATGAACTTTTTCCATATCCTAAGTACAATAGAAATGTAATTATTGTTTCCTTAAATACAGACTACATTTCTTTATGTCTTAAAAAAAATAGTTAAATGCATGAAGAGTTATTGCTGCCAATGCAAGAGGACATGCATGCAATGGTGAAATGAACCCATGTCAAATAAACAGTAAAAAAGTCAAAGCAGGAAAAAAAAAAAGGGCAAAATTTAATAAATAAGTAAATAAAAGGAAAGAGAGAAAGCACAACTAAACCATTTACATCTTGAAGTGTAATTAAAGGAATTTGGCTTGTTCCTGTTGTTGAGGTGACTCATACTGAGACTATTCTTGTATATATTAAAATTACATGAATATATTGTTGTACAGCTTTGAATTTATTTTCTCTCATGATAAACCATTCATTTAGAAACTCAACAACAGGTTATAAAAATAACATAGTTCAAAAGCCACAATCTGTCTGTGCTTGTTTCTGACCAATGTAGAAGTTTTCTTTTATTTGGGGGGAAGAACAAATATATAGAATTAAGAGCAACACAGCAAAATAATTTCCTTAGAAGCTGATTCTTCTCAGCCATTCAACAGAGCATAAATATTGAAGCAGTGACACTTTATTGTTGTTTGAAATGCACTGCTTTCAGTAGTTAGAGGCCAAGGATGCCAGGGAAAGACCAGGTCTGAACATGCAGGTTAAGGGTGTGGGTGGTATGTTGTCAGAGTCTGTTGGCTGTTGAGTTTGCTCAGGTTAGAGATCACTTTGCTGCTGCCCGGAGGGTGTAATACCCTGTCCCTGGCTCTGAGCAGACCTCCTCCCACAGGCTAAGCCCAGAATTACACATGCTTGAGCAACAAATTGTCTCGATGCAATCACTGTTATCATATAACTGTATATTTAATTAGAGAGAGGAAACGGGAGCTTTGCTTGTTCTCTTTTAACAGCATTTTATACATTAATACATTTGCGTATTTATGTAGTGTTGTGCAAAAGTGTCATAAATGTGTGTCACTACATAAATATACATTTCACATACATAGTGAATGAAAACCTGTTGCAATTGTGTAGAAGTAAATATTCTACTGTTTGCAATAGCATCACAGTTAAGTTTGCAGGAGATCTGCAACAGTAAAGTTTTGTTAAAGATTTTAAAAATCCTAGTTGCCAGTGATGGAGATTGTGATGTTCACAAGAGTGAAGAGGAACACTCCAGAAAGTACATCAAAATTAATAAAATTAATTTTAACTGATCACTAATAAAATCATTAATTTTGCTTAAATTCTCATTTTAGAACTCAAACAGTTTTAATGATTTTTTATTAACTTTTTATTTTGGAGGTGGGTTTCACAAAATAAAGTATGATTACTTTAACTCAAGATGAATGACCTTCTTACTGTTCAATACAATTTAAGTAAGCCCCTTTAAATTATATCTTCTGTGAAACAATCAGTGCTCAAGCTGTTAGATGCCCTCAGTCAGAATCCTACCTCCTCTCCATTCTCCAATTCATCTGGATCAAATGAGGAGAGAGTTCCAGAGCTAATGAAGTTATATGGTCATAATTTGACTTTCAGATAATTTTAGCAATAGACATTTACCAAGGGAGTTTCTCCAAGAAGTGGCTGCACTGATTGTACAGACAGACAATATTTCAGAGCAAGGATGTTCTTCCACACAAGATGACTAGAAAGGAAGGAAGGATTTTTAAAAAAAGAAAAGAAAAAGAAAGAAAAAAGAGAGAGAGATGGATTGGGGTACATGAGATGGAAGAAACAGCAATGTTTAAAATGAAAACCCATGGTAATTATGAGTTGTAGCACCTTTTGGAACAATGACCAGCATGATGCACAGTCATTACACTTTTCTTTGTTGCCTGGAAACTGAAGTGAAATGGCCTCATTCGTTTGCAGTTCCTCAGCTCTCCCCTGCTGTAGTGTTTGAAACTGAACAGAATATGCACTGAGCAAAACAAAACTTAGGAGGTAAACATTGGTAAACCCATTAACCGTGTATTTTTTTTAAGTGTGATTACTGCTACTACATTTAAGTATGACATAAGTGCAGAAAAAATAAGAGAGGAATTTTCAGTAATGTAGGGCCACTTCAGTTCTGATAATCAGCAGCATGTTTTCAATGAAAAATAGAGTTAACTCCAGCGTTCAAAATGGCAATTTTTAATATCCTGTCTGAATAACTGATAGATTTCATTCCTGGCTAACATTGGTATACTATGCCATTTACTAAAGCAAGGAGGTATTTTGTATCTTGTACTGATAAATATTTGCAATATTTATCATTTGCATCATTTATTTTAAAAAATGGTAGAATTAATAGCCTCAGTGAAAGACAAGTGAACCATATACAACTCAACGGAAAGTAGCAGGTTTTTTTTTGTCGAGTATCCTGAGGGGAAAAAAAAAAAACAACAAACCAACAAAAAAACCCAACAACAACAACAAAAAAAACCCCAACAAAACAAGAGAAAAATTAATGCATTGGTAATGAAAAGGATAAAAACAAAGTCTGTGTTACTGATCAGGATGTTTGTCAAAGACTAGCTCTTTCTGATTAAACAGCTGTAGAATAGAGGCTAATGTTTGATACTGTATGATATCTAAGTAAAGTTTTAGTTTTTTAGTCAAAGCTTCTTTGGAATATTCTCATGTCTGGACAAAACCAGTATTTTTCTACAAGTTCTATTTTTCAGTCCAGCGTAGTCGGCGTAAAAGAATACACTACAGGTATAAGGCATTCTAGATCCCTGCATGCCTCTCAGTCAAAATTTGACAGTATCATGCTTTGCACTTGGTCAAGCTTAATTCCCAGTGTTCAAGGCCAGGATTAGCATTTCTGTATTTGCGTAAATTCTATCATACATTACTGCTTGGAATAAAGTGTATTGTGTAACAACTAAAAGCTGGTAACATAGCACCATTTTGTCAGAGCTTATTTCAGGCTCTGTGGTCTCACACAGATAATAGATAGTGGGCTTTTTCTAGCCCACTTCATAATTTCTTTTAGAAAGAACTCTGTGTTTGTATAACACTTGGCACATAAGCTGATAAATGAGGGAGATAAGAGCAATATTCAAAGAAGTCAAAGCACTAGTAGAAAAACAAAACCATTTTTTTGCCATCAAGGTTCACTAAAATAACTTAGGCTATGTCTTGCACTAGAGCTTTTGTTTACAAATGTGGAGTTCAAGGCTTGCTTCAAGCAGAGACCAATATCTACATTAATATAAATTAGAAAATAAGGTAAAAGTAGTAAGTTTCCAGGCCCAGAGATCATACACTCAAGATTTCTAAAATAACTCAAGTATGAAATTATCAAACAATTGCTTACATCTGTCAGTGAGTTTAGCATTATTATCAGAAAATCAGATGGTGGCAAACATGATGGCAAATTTTTAAAAGAACTGTTTGTGGAGAGAGAAGGAAGAGAATCCAGAAAGTTGTAAGTATGTCTCGTTTCTGTACTGGATGAGCTACAGAAACTTTTAGAATGAAAATAAACATTTTAGGGCCTATGATAAAATAGAGATATATGGCATGAGCTTTTATAGAAGAACAGCACACTTCAGAACTTGTTGGAGGTTGCAGGTTTTTTTTAATTGTGGCAGGTTTTTTTTGTTTTATGGTTTTGTTTCATTAGTTGTTTTTTTTTTGTTTGGCTTTGTGTGTGGTTTTGTTTGGGTTTTTTTTTCTTTAAAGTCAGCAAACATGAATAAAGATGATCCAGTTCATTTTGTGTATATGGATTTCAAAGTAGCTTTTTATAATGCTCTTCATTAAGAGCTCTTAAAGAGACAAAGCTGTAATGCGATAGTGATTCAATGGAAAGAAACATGTTGAAGAAAGTTCATTGTCAGTAAACAAAAATGAATATATAAGTAGGGAAAAAACTAACTTTAGCTATGTATAGCTAACAGTGGATCTTAAATAGCAGCCCCGAGGACAGGGTTCTAACAACCTTTGTGAGTAATCCTCTGAAAATATAAACTTGGTGCTAAGGAGGAGTCAAAAAGGTACTCAGATTGTTAAGAACTATTAGATAAGAAACAGTGAGAACAATAAGGAGTGATGGTTACACTAGGATGCTTCATCTTGGAAAAGAGCTTGGGTTTATGAGAAAATATACACAATTATGAACAACAGTGGAAATATGAATAAAGAAAAGTCACTTGCTATTTCTCATGTAATAAAAAGATAACTCAGTGAAATGATCGGGCATCAGGCTTCAAACAAAGTATTTTTTCCTATAATGCACAGTAAAGCTGCATATGTGGATGCCAAAGTATACATGAGTTCAGAATATGATTAGATAAAACCCTAGGATAAAAGTCTATTGAGAACTATTCAACACAATGATCTGATTTCAGTAATGAATTCAGCTTGCCATATTTTGACAGAAAGTATTGAGGAAAAAATACCATTCTATTCTTGAAGTATTATTTTTACTTTTTCTGTGAGCATCTTTTAGTGGCCTCTGTCAGAGAGTGAAAAATCCAGCTAAGTGAACTTACGGTCCAACCTAGAGAGTATGTATCCATGTGATCAGTGGTAGAGCAGCGGAGCGCAGATGCAATCAAGAGGGACTTCAGGGCACTGGGACAATTGGCTGACGGATTGGGTGTTCAGGTAGTCTCCTCAATTCTTCAGGAGCGGGGAAGAATACTGGTAGGAACCAGAAAACACTACAGAACAACACATGGCTCAGAGGATGGTGCCATCAGTGGAATTTTGGTTTTTATGATGTTGGGAAGGTTTACACAGCACTGAGCCTTCTGGAAACTGGTAGAATTCAACTTTCTCAAAGGGGTACAAGGATCTTTGTGCACAAGTTGGCAGGGCTCATCAGTAAGGGTTTAAATTGGGTTTGAAGAGGGGAGGGGGTAATACCAGGTCCACTAGAGATAAGCCAAGGAGTAACATGCCAGTGTTGGGCGTGAAGTCAATAATCCAACTCAAGTGCATCTATGCCAACACTCACAATACAGGCAATGAGCAGGAGGAGCTGGATACTCTCTCCCTCCCACTCTCTCCCCCCTCCCATCCCCCTAGGGTGAAACTAGTGTGCTCAGCTCACTCCCTGAAATGCCTGTACACCAATGCACACAGCATGGAGAATAAACAGGATGAGTTAGAAATCTGTGTGCGGACAAAGGGTTATGATCTGGTGGCAATTACAGAGACACGGTGGGACAGCTCACATGACTGGAATGTGTTAAAGAGATGGCTATGTCCTTTTCAGGAAAGACATACTAACAAGGTGAGGTGGTGAAGTTGCCCTTTACGTGAGAGAGCAACTAGAATGTACTGAGTTCTGTCCAGGGGCAGATGAGGAGCAAATTGAGAGTTCGTGGGTGAGAATTAAGGGACAGGCTAGCATGGATGATACTGCTGTGGCTGCCTATTACAGGCCACCTGATCAGGCTGAGGAAGTCGATGAGGCCTTCTACAGGCAGCTGTGGCAGCAGCCTTGCAAGCACAGGCCCTAGTTCTCAGGAGGGATGTTAATTACCTGGATATTTGCTGGAAGGCCTGCACAGCCAGCCATTCGCAGTCCAGGAGGTTCCTCCAGTGCATTGATGATAACTTCTTGATACAAATGTTGGATGAATCAACTAGGAGAGGAGCGCTGCTGGATCTTATACTCACTAACAAGGATGGTCTGGTTGAAGTGCTGAAGGTTGAGGGCAGCATTGGCTACAGTGACAGCGAGATGGTGGAGTTCAGGATCTTGTGCGGGAGGAACAGACTACCAAGCAGGATCACAACCCTGGACTTCAGCAGGGCCAACTCTGGCCTTTTCTAGCAATTGCTAGGGGGAATTCCATGGGACAGGGTACTAGAAGGTAAAGGGGTCTAAGATAGTTGGTTTCTATTCAAGGACCACTTCTTCCAAGCTCAAGATCAGAGTATTCCAACTGGTAGGAAATCAAGAAAGGGAGCCAGGAGACCTAGATGGTTAAACAGGGAACTGCTGGGCAAACTGAAGTGGAAGAAGAGAGTCTGTAGATCATGGAAGGAGTGGGCGACCACTTAAGAGGAATACAGGACTGTTGTCAAAGGATGTAGGGAGGCAACTAGGAAAGCTAAGGCCTCCTTGGAATTAAACTTTGCAAGGGAAGTGAAGGACAACAGAAAGGGTTTCTTCAAATACATTTCAGACAAAACTAATGCTAGAGGCAATGTAGGCCCACTGAATGAGGTGGGTACCCTGGTGACAGAGGATACTAAGAAGGTGGAGTTACTGAATGCCTTCTTTGCCTGTGTCTACACTGCTGGAGACTGCTCAGGAGCCTCAGGGAAGTCAGGATAAAGGAGGAGTTTGACTTG
>NW_010186196.1:0-18037 GCF_000695765.1 Mesitornis unicolor
CCAGTCCACACTTCCTCAGTTTAGCCGTGATTTCAGCCAAGATATATAACACTTGTGTGATCACAGTAATCTCCAACTAACAACTAGCAAATTCGCAAACAGATGAATCCAGAAAAGCAGCATTCGTTGTTCAGCTTCTTGTAGGAAAATCAGTGTCTCCAGAACAGCACAACTAGGAGTAACGGATGCTGCAAAGGCAGACTCTGGTAAGACTATTAAATCAGTGATTGTGTGGTTTCCCTGTGCTGCATTCTTTCGAAGTACACACGCTTTTCCCTTTATTTCAGGCATAGACTGCACTCACCTTTCACAAGATAATGAAAATTAAGTGTTTCCTTACTTACCAAAGTAGATTTGGAGCAAATACTTTTGACTGTGATAAGTATCTCACATTATAATGCCTCTGTGGTGTAGATTTTCTCTACTTTATTGATTTAGTTAACTCTTTCTTCTACAGAAAGAAGACACTAATCATTACATTTTTCCCTATGAAGGTTTTCTGTTTGAAGTTCTTTACCTGCCAGGCAAAAGAAAAGTGTCCTAACTAAACAAAACCATTAAGAGATGGTCCTTGTCAGAGACATCAAAGGACCAAAATAACCCTGTGCCATATTCTTTTCTTCTGCTATACCATGCTAAATATTCATAGAGTATCCAATATATGTAGATAGCATTCTAACAATCCTCTGCTAAGCTGTGAATATATGCTGCTTCTTCATTTCTCAGATGACAATATATTCAAAAGCATCTGGAAAGTCTCAGTGCTGTTCACCTGTGACTCCTCACTATCCCCTGCCTGCTGTGTCCAGACAGCGTGCCAGAAAGCAAGAGTTCTGCACACCGAATCCCTACCATACGAGGTTAATTTAAAAAATGCCTCATAAGTTGATCAAAAGCTGAAAACCATTAAGAGTAATTTGTTCTTTTCAACAGAAATAAGCTTATGAGCAATTTCTCTTTGATGGTTTCCATTAGCCAGAAAACATAGTTCTGCAGCAAGTGCCCCTCCTAATGCAGTTCTTTTATATACAGGGCCTCAGTCAGACAATAGAGAGGGATCTGGTTGGTTTCCAAGCTCTGTAACATGAACTGATGGAAAAGAGAGATTGGACTCGATGTATATCATTATTCATAAAAACAAGTGCCTCATTGGCAGTGCAGTGAAAAGGGATGCTCTGTGTGTATTACCACTGTGGATGTGGGAATAGGTGAAGACAGACATGAGCTACCCTGACCATGCACAGTCTGTGCCCTGGCTAATATATCCTGCCCCTCAACAAGGCTTATTTCCTCACACACAGCTCCCACTGTACAACTCTCACTTCAGAGCCCTTAGCACCCAGAGCTCCAGTGCTGGAGCTCAGGTTTGCCTTCAAATATAGCCGCTGTCTGCAAGAAAAAGAAAGAAAGCTAGCAGATGTGATTATATATATTTATATTTAGATCTTTAAGGCATGTACAAATCAAGGAGCAGGAATAAGAGGCTGCTGAGGTTAGATCCTTTTATTGCAAGCATCAGAACCACCTTTATAAAAATATACATCTTCCTCTTTTTTTCCTCATTTCTTGGGCTGGCAGCACTTTTAGAGACTCTCTACTCAGAAGGTAAGAACTTCTTTTCATTCCCAGGCTAAATGGGCACATGGGCCATTTATATCTCATTGTTCTTATAGGCCATTTTAATTCTTGTGGATTTGGATTCAGTTAGTACATTTTGTGAATTCCTGTTAACACCTAAGTCAAGGACCAGGATTCTTCCTGCCCTAATGCCAACGCAAATAAAGAACTGAAAGATAGATCCTACCCTAAAGTCTTAACAAATTGAGCCCAAAGGCAGATGATGGGCACAGTCAATTGAGAGTGGGTAAAGCAGCTATGAGCAGCATCAGGCAGTGTGATAGCAGCCAAGTCTATTCCTGTCTGCATTTTCATGACCAGATATATGAATTTTAAACAGGGAAAATAAGCAGCTTTGTAAGTATTTGGAAACTTCTCAGCCAGGGGCAGAAAACATGAAACAGCAGAGCACATCTGTATTTGAAAATAAAATTATCTGAACCTGCTGGCTGAGTGTATACCCTAGGCTGGCTGGACACCAAAGCTGGCTTCTTGGGAAGAGAGATTGTGCACGGAGAGATGGCATAGGACATTCAAAGCAAAATTCTGGAGGAGAGAAGAGGGAGTCAATGGGAGGAGACTGCAATTTCCTGTTTTTGTACGGGGCCAAAGAAGATGGGAATGTAAGAAAGAGACTGTGGAGTATTTTAAAGTCCAAAAGAACTCCACAACTTCATCATAGAGCAGATGCTCCCTTCATGGCTTACCAGGCCTGTGCTGGGGATCCACTAGGATTCAGTGAGAAAACTTTCATTTACCAAATTAATATCAAGAGTTTTGGTTGTGTATATGTTTCTTGGGAGGTCTAACTGCAGATACAGTCTGGGCTCAACCCTACTTAGCTTATAAAGCCTGACACAGGTCAATCCTGTGATAAAACGTCTGCAAAACACAGTATTTCCTTTGTCTGGCTCTGGGTTATTTTGTCTCTAAGTTATTGGCATTTGCTTTAAAACAAAAGAAATTTACTGTTGTGACTATAGACTGATCTTTGCATTATTTCTACACCCTCTGGAGCAGCTAGTGCTGAAATTTCCTCATACTTTATAGATCAAAAAATTATTTATACAAGATATCACTTTGAACTGCCAGCATTTGACTATCAGAAGCATAATAAACAGCTGATACAAGCAGAATACTCCTTTATCAGCACACCTTTCTAACAGGCAAAAATGAAAATCACATAATTTCTATCAAATGTTTTAGCCTGAATAAAAGTCATCCTTTCTTTAATGAGCTGGAGAGGCAAAGTGTGCATTGCCCTGTAGCACGCTTTTGAGAACCAGCAGAGAAAATCATACTTTCCATCAGGGATTCCAGGCCTTTGGACAGAGTAACTTAAATATGACCAAAAAGATTGCAAAACCTTTAAACAGTGTCCCATGAAGCATATAATGTACCCTTTTCTTGTGTCCACTATATAATTAATGCCAATAAATATAAACTAATTGTTAATGTCTGTGTTAAGCGAGAGCAGTAAAGCTGTTTGTTCTCCTGCAGTTTCAGAGGATGAAGCTGTACTTCATCTTCAGACACCCTGGAAAAACAATGCAAGAGAAGAACATTGGAACAGAGAAACAAAACAAGATTTTTCACTAGTGCTTTTTTTTACAAGTCCATTTTAACAGACCTTTTGCAAGTATAAAAAAAGGCTTTAATTCCTGATTTGAGTTACATTGTTCTGCCACACTGAAATGGCAGGTCAGGGAAAAAAAATAGAAAAAAATATCTTTAACGGCAAAGAAGGGACTAGTGGTTTCAGATCCTTGCCTAGCAAACCATGTAGTTACCCTGACTCACTAAATTGGTCTGCAGTGATCCATTGCTGATTTTATACTTTGGCAAATTTCATAACCATGATGTTTATTGATGTAACCATCTAAGCAATGTCACCTCTCCAGTCCTTACTTTGCTCTATGGATGGTGCTGGGCAACCTCAAGCAGCACAACAGCTGCCAGCTCAGAGAAAATGTGACAGCTCTCTGCTTAGGAGAATGCCAGAATAGCAAATGATGCGAGTCTCTGGTTTAAAGGATGAATGGATACTTCCCTTAAACCTGTGCTTTTTAAGGTATATCCCATTCTGTTTTGGAAAGGTGAGCTTCCAGAGGTATCCTAGAAATTAGGAGACAGTGGTTGTGAGGTTTGTGACTGTTACTTCCAAAATGATACCACACTGAGAGAGAGCAAAGAAGCTCGTGTATGGCAACAACAGGCAGTGATGCACTGCAGACGCACTACAGGTTTTTCAATTTGTGTTTGCTTCACAGTATCACATCAGCATTCAGATCTTCCAGCTGGATCCTTCGCAGTTTCTAATGAACAGTGTAGCCATCCCTGCTAAACGAATTATTGGGTTGCCCAAAAAGTAACAGTAAAGTGTTCTTTTCTGGGTAAATGAAACATGAGATTTTCATGGAAAACAAATACTTTATTGTCCATTTTGTTCAATTACCTTTTGCCGTCTTTCAGGCAATTTCATGATTCCATGCTCAAAAAGGTTCTTAACTTTTTCAGCAAAAAAAACAGTTCCAAGAATGAGTTCATATCCTCACTATCAGTGAAGGCTTTACCATTCAAGACATTTTGTAAAGAACAAAACAAATGGTAGTCTGATGGTGCCATGTCTGGTGAATACGGTGGATGTGGTAACACATTCCATCCAAGCTGCAACAATTTTTGATGAGTGACCTAACTTGTATGTGGTCTAGCATTATCATGGAGAAGCACAACACTTTCGCGATTCACCAATTCTAGATGCTTCTGTTTGTTGACATAGTTTGCTGTATCCAGTTGACAATAGTATACATCTAAATTAGTGGATTGTTTTCTTGTAAGCAAGGCAAAATACACAATGCCTTTGAAATCCCACCAGACTGACAGCATAAACTTCCTTTGGTGGGTATCTGCTTTTGAAATGCTTTGAGCTGGCTCATCATGCTTGCTCCACAAACTTTTTCATTTGCTGTTGTTGTAGATGATCCATTTGTCATCACCTGTTATCAAACATTTCAAAACTGGATCATTTTCTTCACGTTTCAAGAGAGAATTGCAGATGTCAACGCGCTTAGAGAGATGAATTTCTTTGAGCTCATGAGGTACCAGAATACCAAGCTTCCTAGCATATCCAAGTTGTTTTGAAATGGTTTTCAATGTTTAGTTTCAATATGTTAAGATTACCAGCAATCTCTCTCCAACTGGATTTGATCAGTGCCTTTATTTTGTTGTTATCAACTTCAACTGGCCTTCCTGAGTATGATGCAACTTTAACATCAAAATCTTCAGACATAAATTTAGCAAACGAATTCTGACACTGCTGTAGTTTTAAGGCATCTTCACCATACACATCACATAACTTTTTATGAGCTTGCACAGTGTTTTTTCCTTTTTTGAAGAAATACAGCAAAACATGACAAAAATATTCCTTTTTATTTTCCATTTTGAAATCAATGCCAAATAAATAATTGTTAAATATGTCATGCACTGTCTTTTTCTAAAAGAAGATTGAACTGGCAACTGTCAAGTTACATAATGAATTTGCAGTTCAAAATGAAGTTAGTTACATGTCAAGACACGTATGTCCATCTATTTAAAAAAAAATCAAACAAACAATTACTTTTTGGCAACAAAATATAATGTTTTAGTATGAAATTAGCAAATTATATTTATCTTAACTATGCCCCAAAAATGTTAAATTCTAGAATTCTAAATTCTAGAATTCTAAATTCTCTTCCCTTCATGACCTCTTTCTGGTGCTGTCTTTCAGAAGAATGTTTTAAGTAATTTTTAAGGCCTCTCCAAAACACAGAACTAAAATTTGGCCACGTGTCTGTGCACTGGGATTGCTTGTCGTAGCGGACAGCAACTTTCTATAGGACTTCATAGCCTTAGAGTCTTCACATTTACTGAAGTACTAGTTTCACCTTTATCTTAGTCAAAGATTATAAGTAAGGTTTTTTTGCTTTGTGCTAGACTGAAACCAAATGTCACAAGTACCGCTGTAAAATAAAAAATAGTCATAGCGTATGCTCACTGATGTTGTAGAACTGCTCATTTATTAGGAGCTTTATTAAGGCTCATTCATTCAATACAAAATGAAGAAATAGCCAGGTGTATTAGATTCTTGGCCTTAATGTGAACCTAATTAGGGTCAGCCATTGGTTGACCAGTGTAGTGCAATCTTTCTATATTTTGATTGCATCTCAGGTTTCATGAGATATCTCTTCACATTTTCTCTGCAGCTCCCTGACCCACACAACTAGCATCAACCAGATCTCACCATCCCACCAGGAACTTTAAGCATGCATGAAAGTCTGTTAGAAGCTAAATTAACAAAATAATCTGGATGACGCTTGTAACTGAAGCCAGATGGGACAGAACAGTCCATGGATTCAGAGTGCTTCCATGGACCCTTGGTGCTATATAGATCTCCTAGGGATACATGGAAAACACAATTCTTTGAACTGCTGAAAAAGGCACATAACATTATGATGCCCCATGCTGCTTTGCATGCATGCCAGTCAGGACAAGCTTTGCTCTACTGTGAAGTTTAATAGGAACTAACTATGGCAGTTAGTGATGGGGTGATGTGAAGCATCAAACATCCAGAAAAAGTCCAGTGATGGGCATGAAATAAAGCACATCCCCAGAATGCTCTTGCATCCATTGCTCATGTGAAACTTTCACAGCTGAGCTCTTTTGAAGGACAGGATAAGCAGAGACTATCTAGTGTGGCTTTCTCAACCTGTGTGGCTGGCCTCCCGGGGAAAAGCTCTGATCTTTGCAAAGTACGGCACATGTCTGTAACCCCAGGGCAAATGAGAGATGTTATTTGTTTAGTGCTTTGCAGACCCCCAAGACCCTGTGCTGGCTACTCTGTGGTGAATGCTTATTGTCCAAAGGACCACTCCTTGCTAGGACTAATCCCAGCCCTGTAGAAGGCGATGGGAATCTTCCCCTTGATTTGAGGGTGCTTCAGACAGAGCCCCAATCTTCCACACTTCAAGATCCCATTGAACTCAGCGAGGTGTCTGGATGTGCAAGGAAGGAATTGCTGGTCCTTTAGTTACCCAATGTCAATATTAATCAGCAAAGTAAATGCTTTGGGGGGTTCCCACACACAGTAATTAAGTATGAGTCTTCTATTCTCTGACACTTTTTACATTAAAAGATCTACATTGTTTTGTTTTAGCTTTAATGATTGTAGCTTGGACACAGGTTTAGGAGAGGGAACCATAACCTTATGCTACCAGCAGGATGTTAGAATGTGGTTTTTAAATATGGCAATAACAAGGCAGAGTTTAGTAAGCAGGTTTTGCATCGTTTCTGGTCAGTTACAATACACAGACTTTGTTTATCCTGTTCACATGTTAAAAACCTAGTTTAATCATACAAGATAACTCATCTTTTTCTGCCATCTAGTGACAAAGACTGCAGCTTAGCAAGTTTATGGACTTTTTATCGAGGTCATTTATTTTATTCAGTCACACACAGGCAATAATATACACCTATCAACATGTGTTTTCCTGGTCATTCCACCACACTTCATGTGATCTGAATGTGGGGGAAGTCACAAAGCTTGTGTTCCTTCTTTTTACTTATTATCATTTTCATAATTGTTTTTAGCCTCTCATCCTGTATATAGTGAATAGGTCAGTCTTGCAATGGAGAAAAACATCCCTAGGATAGAAACCCACCTGGCACATCATCTGTGGAGACTTTGACTCTCTGCATGGGACCCACAAAATCTTTCCTCCACCTTTGATAGGTTACACACGAGCACACTTTGTGTGTGTGCAGTAATAGTATTAGGAGAAGCAGTGGCCACCACCCACAAGAAATTAAATAGTTGCCATATCTGGCCTACAGACTGTATGTTTCTCTTTCTTTCCATCTGCTGAAATCAAAGACATGCTTCAATGAAGTTAGTAAAACCATTAATATACTTAAAATGCAAGCATATGTTTAAAATGCTTTGGTCAAGCAAGCCTTTCACCTGCTATTCCATAAAATCTTTATTGTTTTCATATGATATGAAATGAGAATTTTCCTAATCCTTGCCTAACCATTGCCTTATCCTAATATATGAAAGAATTTTCTGGCTTCTTTTATGCAGGCACCAGGATAGACACCAGAAACCAATTTCTGGGTTTTAATACAACCTGAGTTACAAAAGTAGTTCTATAAGACTTTAATCTGTTGCATGATTTTTCCCTAAACAAGAAGCCTCATTCAGATCCCATTAAAATATTTTTTTAAAAAATCAGTGAGTCTCAATACACATTGAATCAGGCCCAAGATAAGCCCATGGAGAAATGATGATAACATTCATCCTCTCTACTGCATATACATAATCCTTGGCAGGACTGGGAAGTTAATTACCTCTGCCTGTTTTGCCAGACAATGTCAGAATCATCAGATAAGGTGAGCAAGAATGACAACACACATTAGCATATCAGTGCTAACTTTACATTAAACATTGCAGCCTTATTAGCAACAGCTGGCCACCTTGTTAGACTCACTGCAGCAATTTCACAGACAAGAATTAACAAAACAAAGCCACTATTTTTGCATCGTTTCCAGTGGATGATGGTATTATTTTCTTCTCTAATACTGGGGAAATGCCGCAGAATCTCATTACATCTGTGTAAGGCATGAGTGGTATTAATAAAAACCACTGTGCACTTGGTGGTTTTTTCTTATAGGTGCTTGATTGTTGAAGATTTAGATATATGATTCTCCTGGCCTGTGACACCAATGTGGCCCATAAAGTCCTTCTTTGAACAATAATACATGCCATCACTGAAATTTTACTGTCATTTTAATGAAGTGGTTGGAAAGATTATCTATGCCAAAACACTGCACTTTTAATTTAAAATAAAAATAAAACAGTTTACATAAAAATTACATGTTAATAAGAAGCATTTGTGTGAAATTACTATGAAAACTCTAGCTATCTTTTTAACTGAGGTCAATGGAAAATAATGAGAACACTTATAAAATACCAAGGCATGAGCTGCGTTTTATAACCATCTCATAGAAACAAAGACAAGTCCATAACCTTGTCTTTTCTCTAAGCAAATGAATGATACAACCTTTTCATTTAACTTTGCTTTTTCTCAATTGTCTTCAAGTCTCTTCAGTTACATCACTTTGCATTTGTGTGAGGAATGAAAGAGATCCCTATCGATGAAATAATAATTTAAAAGAAAATCCAAGGCCAGCACTGTTTTTGTAGTTTCCGCTAATGCAGGGTCTTGCTGGAGCAAAGCCAAATGACTGTCCTGATCCCCACATGCTCCAGTGACACAGACACAGAGGGTTCTTTGAGAGAGTGGCCTCTGAGACGAACAAGAAAATACTGACCATAAGGGAAAAGACACCATCATGCACTTTTACTTTTTTAACTATCCTTTTTCCACTTTGAGATGTTTTCCCACAACATCCCCTTAAGTTTTATGAATAAACAGACCACACAGAGAAACCTTGGATGAAATCTCGAAAAAAACGTTTGAAAATCAGAAACTGCAATCCTCACTCAGTCATGTTTCATTGGTGATCAGTGTAAGGCAGCCTCTATGCCTTTGAATGTCATGGACCAAATCCTAAAAGGACAGGACAGAATCATAGAAAAACTGTCAGTTCTTTTTTTTTTTTCTTCGAGTGGAAAATATTGTAGCAGCAGATAATTGTTAATTTCCAGTAAACCTTAAGACTGAAAATCCTTTACTTCAGTGATTCTAAATAGAGTTAAGCATGTATTAAATCTCTAAAACATTAGGAGTCTTATTTCTGTATTTTCACAATAAGTAATTTAGAGCAGTAATACTGGTGTCTAAAAATAATAATTCACGAATGACCTGAAGACCAAGATTACTGGTCATACCGTAGTGGTGGGATTCTTCTGGCTTTAACCAGTCATCTTCTTATGAGCAAGTCGTCCTAGCCTCTCTCTACTGCCAGTACAGAGCTACCTGGTGACATTAATGGAGTTCTTGGTGCAATTCATCTTACCCTAATTTAGTTGTTAATATATGGTGGACATGAATCACAGTCTGAACTCAGACAGCTCAGCCAACTGGATCTGCACTGATTGCAGCCCTAGACACAAGGGGCTGTAATGCTCATATTGGAGACACCTTAAGATTTCTCTATTTTTTTGGTTGACTTTCAATGAGTTCCAAAGTTTTGTAATATACTTTTTCCTTCTCAGTTGACAAGATAGAAGTAAGATGATGTGTCAAGCATATGCTAAAATGACTATTCACTGCAACCATTTGTCATGTTTACAGGGCTGATCATCTGAGGATCTCACATAGAAGATGTTCCGGTTAAAGATGCTGTTTTACAGGTGCAACAAAAAATAAAGTTGCTTATATAGAAAGGACTGAGACATTCCCCAGTTCCTAGAACAGGTGTTTAAAATAGCTATGTCATTTTATGTTTTCATTAAAAACCATCCAATTTTATTTATACTCTGGGTACATACACTAGGTGTCTTGAAGCGACCCTGTGGTATGAATCTCTCTAGGCTTCTTTCTAAATTATATGTTAATTAACCAGACTTGATTCCTAGAAAAAAATTAAGCTATTATCAAGTCGCTGGGCAAAACCAGAAGCTAAACTTAATTCCTTAACCACATCCACACACAGCCGTTCTGTGCATGTGTTGACCTATTTACAAAGGGTGTGATCAAGTGTTTGCCTGGCTCAGTAACTCCTACATCAAAGCCCTAGAGAGGAAATGCTGTGACGACAGCAAAGCAAAACAAATGTGTCAGTTGTAATTACACTGTTATTTATTTACTCAGTGTAGATACTTGTACTTGTAGAAATAGATTGAGACAACTGGCTGCTTTTAAATAAGTCCTAGAAGAAACGTGGTCATTGCCATGAGCTTGCACAAAGTACAGACGTAGATGGACTTGTAACTTTGTCTCAGTTTTTGTTAGCATCAAACCTAGGAAGAGTTTACTGCAGACAATGGGCAGTTGGCCACACAGATAAAAGATCATTCTAACTCCTCTTTGGAATAAATCTATTCAGTGAAAATGGCCAAGGATGATTACAGGTTTCATTAAAAAGTGGTCTTATAATAAAAAAATCACATTACATTTATCTCAGACTAACAGCACAGCAGCAGTATCAGTCATATGCTCTCAGTTCAGTTCATGAAGTCACTTGCCTCAATGACTTCAGCTTTTGAAAACCTAATATGCGAAGTCACCCAAGTCTGCTTACTTCCGGAAGTGAGCTACAGGATCTCACAGTCACCACAACAAAAGAGCGATGTGCAGAGTTGCTGTAGATCAGGTGGCTTCTGGTAAGTTGTCTATGTGCCCATGTATACTCCTGGACTAGTGAGAAGGATTTAAAGCAATTATTAGTGCATGAAAAAAGTGCATTCTCAGGGAATGAGAAGGATCTTGGTCTCAAGGTCAGAGCATGGTTTTCAGGCAAGAAAATAGTGTCATATGCTGTTTTACAAGGTGTTGTATCTGCTTCTTACATCTTTCCAACCTCTCCCTTCTAATGCCAGATGAAGGACAGTAATTTACTACAGTCCCAAATAAGTAGTAAATCATTATACATCACACAGTGACCACTGTGCAGACAGCGATATAAAGGGCAGTCCTACTTCTTCTCTTTTTCATGAACATGTAATCAAATTTGCAATGTAGCTGTAAGTTCTGGTAATCGGTGGTCAAGGTTATGTTCCCAGATCCCACACAGCGCCTCTGTGCATCACTGAGCTAATGCCTGTTGTTCCAGGGAAATATTTTAGGCTTTCATTCACTGAGAGCCATGAGAGTCTGATGGAAGGAGTTAGCTGTGTGCCAAGCGTTATTAATAATTTTAACATATTAAAGACCATCTACTTCCTGCCAAGTAAAATAAAATTAAATAATCTTAGAATAGTGGGAAAGTCTCATTCAACAAAAAAAGAACAAAAGCCATAGGATTATTTATTCTAAGGTGTTAGCTGGGGAATATTATTTCAGCTCTCAGGCCACATGCAATTTTGGAGGTGTTTTCAGCCATTTTCTTCATTTCTTTGTCATCAAGCAGCAGGCTGCTCCACAATCATGTTCTCAGTTAGCAGGGGCTACCAGTGTGTTTTCTACTCATCCAAAGCTAGGGAGGATAAGAAACACTAAGTAGGTCTTCAGTTTGTTATATATGTGATGGTCAGCCCCTTGGGAACCAGGAAATGCTATTGTGCTGTCCTGCAATGAAAAACCTCCCTTGCAGCAAGACAGACTTGAGGCCATCAAGCTACCTACAGTAACAGCTCAAAATTTGCCATTTTTAAGCAAATGTCATAATTTTATAAATATATGTCATTAAATAACTCCAGTTGAAAAAATAAGAATATGGATTTCTCTCCTTGTGGCCTTTGCATTCCTTGCTGCTCTTTTGCAAATGATGGCTGTGGTTTCTCTGGTTCAGGCAGAAAAGTTGCTGTGAACATCTCTGCTGTGCTCATAACTGCTTGGGATTGTCAGTACAAATCTACTCGGTCAAGGGTAATAGACCCCAATATTGGTCATAGGACTTGAGATTTGCCTTTGTCCATGTCATTCACTAGAAACCACATGAAATACTACACAAATCATGTAATTAAGTGAAGTTTCAGGCTGAGTAGGATCTTAAAATGTGAAGAGTCAGCTCTTACTCTGGCCTCAGACCAAGGCAGCAGCTGCCTTTGTAAGTAGACAAGCTAAAGAAATTCACATCGTAAAAGGATCTGAGGAGTTATACTGCATTCTGAGTGCAGCCTATGCAGCAAGCAGCAGAGAGATCCAGATAAATAAGGCCTTATTTTCACATAGATATGAACTGATTTGCATATTTAATATCAAAAGTGCAGAGAGTAAGACTGGCTGGTACATGGATGTGAAAGCATGTACCTTCATTGCTGGAAGTGTATGTGTTCTCAAGGTTTTGAAAATGGACAAATACTTGTACTTGTGAAATATTAAATTCTATGATTCTATGATTCTGTGATTCTAAATGCATTAAAAAATATATAGCAGTATCTGTGGTGCCCTAAAAGGTGTGCTGATCTTTTAACGTAAGGTGAAATTAAATTAATGTTGCTCACTCCTTCTTAATGGAATAGTGTTAAGAGTTTCTTGATCCTGAGCATTAACAGTCATATGCTAGAAGCAGGGAGAAACTATTTCCATTGAGTAATCTCTGCCTGGAAATTGTGATGGTAACACAGAATGGCTTCAAAATTAGTTTCCACAGTTCTTCAGTATTCTACATGTAAAAGCAGTTGAATTCAACAGGAGGTCAGTTTATGAAAAAATTCCTGGCTCTGTTAAAAAAAAAAAAAGTTTTAAGTTGCATTTTATTTTAATTTTGAGTCCTGTGCAACAAATTTGCCTTTTCTTTTACTCTAATTGCTTACACAGTTGTTGATCTTATTCAAATTATTATTGAGAAAATGTAAATATGAATGCCACTAACCGTAGCAGTTAGTGCACTGTCCCTGAGGACCACGTTGGGGAAAAACACTACGAATGAAGGAACAGATGCAGAAAAGTTATGCAATGCTATGACTTCATTCAAAAAAGCTGATGATGATAAAGGAGGAAGCAAAGTGTTCCTAAGAAGCTCCTGGCTCTTTCAGGCAATGTCATTCAGAGCCACTGGCCTAAGATTAGCAGCGTTTCACTGCCAGCCACAAACTCAAACACTTTTTTAAATTTTATTTTGGAAGAACCTAATGTTAGCAAGAGATAGATGCATTCTTAATAGCTGGAAAAAGAATTTTCTGTTCACCTCTATTTACAGTTGTTTGTATTTCATTCCCCCCTATTTAGATGAAGCTTTAATAGTTTACCAGCTCATGAAAGGCTGCAGACATTTCTTCAGTCAGCTCTAGTCCTAATGAAAGAGTAAAGAAGATATTTTAAAGCAGCATTGCAAATGTGCTCTACTGGTAATGTTAGAATCGAAGTGCAAAGGTTCTCATAGGATTTAGTATGGAAAAATAGCTGTGATGACCCATATTTCAAATTCCAGTGGTTGTCCACTGTCCACAGATTTCTGTTTGTTAGCAATGATGACAAAATGCCTGTTGCTACTTTTACATGCAAAGAATTTTCTTCCTGTGGTTAATTTATTCCAGGTGAAAGTTTTGGAAAAACCCTGTGTGTAGAATCCACAAATAGCTAGGTCCTTTAAGTAGATTTTACTAAACAATATTAAATATAATGTTCATCAGAAATAAAAACGGCATGTCTCAGCAATAATAAACACTGAAGGAAGGCAGAGGGAATACCACATCCTCCTGCACTGAGAGCCAGGAAAAAACCCTCTTGGAAAGGTGAAAATGGATTTACCATAGGTGAAAGAAAAAGGATATAGTGTGAGAAGATGCCATTTTCTGAGCCTTAGGCAACACATAGCACATTTTTACCAGCTGGAAAAGAGTGTTGCTGCTGGTTGCAAAATAACCATAGTAAAGCTGCAAGTTTGACTTTACCAAATTTGAAGAGTCACACCCATGGATACAAGATGTTAGGGAAAAAAAGATTCAATGGGAGAAGGCAACTTCAGTGACGACCACTGAAAAGGACCAGAAAATTAAATCATCACAAGATACTGCTCTCTGAAATAGCATATCTAGTGAAACTGATCATCTGTACCTCTGCTAAATTTCATATATTTCAGGAGTAAGAGCCACAGAAGAAGCACTGGACTGCCCTTGTAGATTTTGTGAGTGGTCTTCTACTGCATCTCTCCAACATGCAAAAGATCTTGCTGACTCACTGACTTGCACTGCTGTTCTATGTTTATCCTACAAAATGAACTTATGCTCTTGTCTTGGATAGACAGTGAGGGTTTACTCTTGACATGGTGGAATTGCACAAAGACTTCATGATGATAAACAAAAAGTTTTAAATATTATTCTCTTCCTATTTATTTAAATAGGAAGGCACATAAGCCTCATGTAGGCACATAAGCCCAGTCTTACTGTGGTTTTCCTTTGATTGTATTCAATTCTTCATGGGCTTTTCTGTAATACTTTCTTAACTGCTAGCTTTCTGATCCCTTTTCTAACATTATATTTCAGAAGTACTCACCAAAATCTCAAGTATGCAGCTATCAGCATTCCCATGTTACTGGTGCTTAGAATGTTTATGGTAGTTTTGAAGCTGAACAAGAAACCACAAATTCTAGTGTTTAATATGCTAAATTATTGACCAATTTATATCAGCACAGCCTCACATGATGAGAAAAGCAATTCCACTTTACATTAACTGGCATTGCACCCACAGCCCTGGTAAAAAAGTTTAAATCTGCAGGCTGAATTGAAATCATGGATATCTGAGAACATACATTTAAAACAGGATTCCTAATAAATTCACAGATATGAGTAAACACTTTCAGCAGCAATTTTCCATGTTTATTAGTAAGATGCACAAAGAAATGACACATTAATTGAAGTGTGGCTTTCCGTAACCATTCTGTACCCATGACCTCCGTTTTTTGAAGTACGCCAAGCTATAACCACTATTACACTATAGGCAATACAGGCTGTTCATCTGCTCATTATCCATAATCCTCTGAACAGGGAAACTAGAACCAAGTATGTGACCAGTACAACCCTGAGTGCACAGCAGTGTTTGCAAATCTCGAGTTCCACAAACCAGCCCAGGATTTTGAATAAGCTTGATTTGTAAAAGATCACTGACCTAATCACCCAGAGGGCCAAGGTTGTTCAGGGTCTAAGAAAACACTGTGTTCTTTATGTCGTATTTCTCTGCTAATTTAGGGAAAGGCACTTTTCCTGTTCATTTTACAGATCAGCAGTTTCCCAAAAGGTGCCGGGACTTCTCTGTTTTCTCACAACTCTGATGTAATTCCAGAGGTAATTCCTTCTATCCAAGGAAGAATACAGTGTCAATGTCAAGAACTGGATCTTCCCTCAGGAAATTTTCACAGGAGATGCTTCAAAGATTGTTCTGAATGAAGCAGAAAGATACAAGTAACATGTTAGAAGTTACAAAACAACGGGGGGGGGGGGGGAGGAGGAAGGAAATAAGGTAACTTTTATACGGCATAAGACACAAAGCTGAGGCTGGCAGGGGTTTCCCCAAACATGACACACTGGTGCAGACATAGCTCCTCTGTCTCTGAGTTACTCCAGTCCAGGGAGTATTCAGAGGCCAGATTTGACTTGACAGAATATTGTTCTGCTCCAGATGATTCCCAATCTCCACGAAAGGAGGGAACTTACTGTGGTCCTTCTGCTCATGTGTGTACAATGCATATCCAGTGCTAATTGGCTGGCACATGTGCCTTTGGGTGAGAGGCCAGTGGGTCATTCTCATGACATGCAGCTCCTATGAACACAGGCAGTGGAGGAAAGCGGACATTTCTAACAGATCCATGGAGCTATTTTGTCATGTTGCCATCAGTTCGTCCAACTCATCCACTGTTACCACTTGGGACCCCAGCATTAGACAATCTTGGCACTCTTCAGGTTGTTTCTGACACAAAAGAAGATGAACTGTGGAGTCCAGCATCTCTTTTGGTAGGTCAGCTATTCGTGAAGAAGATGTTGTTTCTTTATTCCTGGATTCAAGCATTTTTCAGCTACCGCACAGAAAACTTTCGCTAGGCTCCTTCTCATGGTTATAATCCCAATGCCCAGCCTTGTTACGCCCTTGGCTTTAAGAAAATTTTTTGTTAGCATCTTTTTATTTTTGTTTTTTCTACTCACATCTTCATCAATCCATAGAATCAATAGCCTGTACTCTATGTTTAAATTCAATTCAGAACGAAAATCCTCCTGCCAGCATGGATTACTGATTAGCCTTGCATATACCTTAGTTTTGGATGATGTTTCCCATCATTGTAGTTATCTAATTCCCTAAAGAGTGTGCTTGTTCTTTAAATTTATCCTAAATTAAGGACAGCTGTTGTACCTGCTAGCTTCCACAGGTTTTTCAACCAGAATAATATGATAGAAGCTTTCTGCCACTGACCATTAGGACTACCATAATATTTATTTTTAATTCAGTTAGTGACATAACCTTAGATTTACTTCTTTCCTCTACAGCCTACTGGTTTGGAATACCCTCAATCTTTACTTCATAGTCTGTTGCACCTCCACAGCTTTTCTTTCTACATTGTAGGATCCCTGCTTATTTTCCAAAGTAACCCCTTTTCTGAGCTTTTCCATTACCTTACAATCCTGTGCACGTGCTTACCTCTTTTCAGCCAATATCTAGTTTATCCTATAAAAATTAAATCCTGTTATCCTGTTATCCAAATTCTTAAGTCACACAAACTGCTGGCAACCTTTCTGACCTCTGTCAAAAATTGTTTATTGCACCACCTTGTTATGCAGTCCCCTTGATAGATACATACTTTGGATTTATTACTTTAAAATCTGCCCCATTCTTGCTGATAGCCAGAGGAAAACTTAGTTTATTTTTTCATAAATACTCTTCTTCCTCAATTAAACACAAAAACCTCCCCCAGCTTGTTTCTGATTCATGAAATGGCTTAGTTTTTCATTGGCTTTGTGTTGAAGGAAACATTTTCACAGTTAAAAGAATGCTTCAAATAAAATATATGAAAATTATGTTTACAGTATGGGGTCATTAGCAGCACTTAGCAATAACAGGATAAATGAAACCACAGTAAATCACATTAGTTTTCAAATTGAGCTCTGGATAAATAGAGGGAAATTTATGATCCCCAACAATGGCTGGCCAGTAACTTGCAAACAGACTTGGGTATTTCAATTTCCAAGCCCATGTCTTCTCACAAGTTATCAATACCTTCAGCAGTACTTGGCACCTATTACTGAAGTCCCTGTCCTACAAAGAAGACCATGAATACTTCTTATTAATATGGGTATAATCCTATTGCTGGGAAAGCCAAAGAATCAAGACCAGAGAGGCAAATACATAGAATGTAGACTTTTTCCTTTGGGAAGGTTTTCCCGTTACTTAAAGGACTCTGTACCAGAGTCTTGAGGAGAAATCCTGTCTCATTTAATTCAGGGGGAATTTTGCCACTGATTTCACTGGTGCAGGATTTCCCCTCTCCTGTTAACATGGACCCAAATCAGAGCCAAGAGATGGATGTGAATTCTCATCAGTATAAACCAGATTGGTACTTGCTTTGAAGGCCAGCATACATCTCCACATCTCTGCTTCTTTGCTTAAGGGACTTTTATCTTGGACAAATGCCTGATAAGCCCAGACAACAGGACTGTCTTTTTTCATTTTTCTTTTTCTTTCTTTTTTTGTTTTTACAAGATGTAAAATGCAAAAGTAGTTTCTAGAATCAAAAAATACGTCCCTGATTGATAAACTAATGTAAGTCATGTTCTGAACACCTGGACATGTTGGAAAATGTAGAATCACAGAATCACAGAATATTAGGATTT
>NW_010186197.1:0-1030 GCF_000695765.1 Mesitornis unicolor
AAAATAAAACTAACAGATTGAATGAAACAATGCTGCTGATACCACAGGATGATAATGTAAATAGGAAAGTAATGAAATATATACCAATATGTACAAATATATACAAAACCAATATAAAATCATCCCTCTAATGATGAATATGTCACCAGAGACTCTGTGGAGCCAGGCGCTGGAACAGTCCCAGACCGAACCCAGCAGCAGGTGGGAGCAGGATGCAGGACACACAAATCAGGATCGGCGGCAGACAAACCAGCAGGGTTCTGCTCAGGCCTTGGCCTCTGCAGGGTCGAGATGGACGGAAGGGTTGAGATGGAAGAGCTCCAAGATGGAAGAAGGGAATCAAGACCCTTGAGATCCCTTGGCTTTTATACCGAGTATGACGTATGTGCAATGAAGTACCTCGTAGGTCACTTCTGGGTCCGCTTCGTCCCTGTAGGCACAGACACGGCACCCACGATGAGACAACTGACCTTGAGCGTATCTTCTAGCAGCACTGTCTGGAAAAACATGCTGCCAGTTTTCAGCAAGTTCAGCCACTTAAAAGAGACTGAGCTGAAAAGTACAATCACTACATAGAAAATTAGTTCTTTTCAGCTCAAACCAGGACATATGCTTCCTATTCAACTCAACACAACTGACCTTGACTCAGATTGAACAATGATATAGACTAGGCCAGGTTCTTCTTTCTTAAGGAAGTCCTCTCAGCATGAAAAAAGTTTATGCCCACTTCACCAGCAAAAATCAACCTTTTCATGCTTGGTACTTACAATGCTATATAAGGGCACAAGCAATGGCGTGTACATCTTCAAATATTTATATTTAAATCTCTGTTAAGTTGTTCAAAAAAGCATGACATGAGGTACACCCAAAATTAGTAGATAGCACTTACATTACTCTGTTAAGATCTCTTTCTCTTCATCCGAATGTAATTCTACACCAGTAAATTGGTATTGCATGGGTTGGTTAGTTCACATTTGAGAAGTACTTTGATACTGTAGCAATGTGTGCCACTGAGTAGGGCAAACGTGAC
>NW_010186197.1:1061-15204 GCF_000695765.1 Mesitornis unicolor
ATTAACCTTCAGAGAAAATTTGACTAGCATACAATAAATGAAGCCTGGAATCACTTGGATGGCACCCTTCTGTATAAAGAAGGGACTAAATTTAGATCACAGAGAATCACAATTCTGCTTTTTTCCTACTTGAATAAATAGCCTGTTACCTTTAACATTGTTAGGGTTTCTTTTCCTCTGTGCAAGGTTACACATACGCCAATGTTTTATCTTTTTTTCTTTTTAAGTTTGTAACTATGTCACAATTCTAGTTAATAAAGTGTGTAATTTTCATATGCAACACGTTATTTTAATAAGTAAGTTTATTAGGAAAAGTGCCAGGTGGTTTCTTACAAAGAAACTCGCAACATCATCAGAAATAACAATGCTGAGACTGGATAACCTTTTTCATTTAGGCTAGTAATACAAGGTAAGCTTCATTTTTTTTGGAAGCTCAACAGATTATTTGGGGAGGTAGATTAGAAAGGTTTTAACTTCACTTCTGTGTGCCTGTTTACTAGAATATGGATCATCAGCTTAGTGCTTGAAAAGTTGTTCAGGAACATACAGAATTCCATTCTCTGGTATCTCTTCAAACAAGAGGGACAGAAAAGAGGATGACACTATTGGTACTAGATATTGCATTCAGTCTTACTGTAATGTCCTGTCAGCCACTAATAAACATAGGTCAATATGTTGCCTTGGTTGTGCACATCACAGAAATGAGCCTTTGCCATTTGTAGAACATCTTATTTCAAGTCTGTTTGTTGGAATAAGACTTGTACTTGGAGAGCAATGCTGGGTAGCATCTAAGTGATTTGCAGCACCTTGAGGTTGTTGCTTTCATTAATTGCTCTGGATGTTAATGGTCATTTAATTGTATGTTCTGTAATTCAGCAACCACTATTTTGTAAAGGTTAATGAAGCCTTTAGGCAATTACAGTCTTTACAAAATTCCCTGACCTTTGTAGAATAGCTTGTTCTTCTAAAAATTGCTATTGACAGTAAGTGTTCCACTGAGAGAGGGGAAAAAACCCTTGCCTTTGTAATTGTTGTGAACAGAGATGGAGGCAGACAGCAGAAGAGAGACTGAAGTAAAATGCAACATTAAGCTTTTCATAATATATAAGCAGAAGGGGCATTCAAAGAAAATGTTCATAAAAAATTATCAGAAATATCTCCAGATAATTGCCTAAATATAAATAGAATAGTATAGCTTATAGTATCTCTCACCGCATGGTCCCACAGAGGACACACACATTCTGGTTGATGAGCTCAGAAAAGAGCTCGCATGCTGGGAAGGACTCGAGGCATGCCAGCCCTACCATGTGTGCATTGCACAGCCGGTACGTGCGCACCCAGAATTTACCTCGGGTCCCGCAGAAAAAACAATAGCAGTAAACCAGATGTAATCGCCTTTCATGGCTTCTATATTCAGAGGAGAGCTAATTATAAAGATGGCATTGCATTTACACCTTATTTTTGTGTTCAGAAATGGTGCTTGAACATCTTACTCTGATGATGCAAATTAGGTATTTTACTATTATTACTAATTATTATTTATTTCTTAGACCTCCCTGGCGAGTTACTGTTTGTGCTCTGTTGGTTGTGGTGCTCATCATTTAGAGAATTAAAAATCCAGTTTAAAATTCTGTTAATTAAGAATCTAAATTGGGATATGCATTTGCTTTATGTATCTATCAGTGCATGGAATCAGCGTGTACGGAAGTCCCCATTGGACTGCATTGGTAGCATCTGACATATATGTAAGGACTCAACTAAGCAAAATCCAGAAGTCATCCAGTTGGCCTAAGTGGAAGCTTTAAACTATTACTGTGTTTTTAAGGGTTTGTGGACCACTGTGTCAATCAGATGCAACATATTCAACTTCCTGACAACTTATTCATTACACATACCTTCTAAGTACAGATGCTGCATGCTGCTTGAGCTGCATGTCTCCATGGCTTACTTGTTTCACATGCAGGATTACCAGAGTATCTGCTTAGTCTGCAGCCTTCCCATCATAGCTCTTTCTTTCATTTAGGCAGTCAATAGTACACAAAGGACAGCATGCCCAAGCTGTAGAACCAGCAGCTTGTTGCTGAGTTGTTTTTTTAATATACAATTGTGCTTTGCTGGTGGTAATTGTATTTCTTACTAATAATGCAGCAAGATTTTATGCCTATCATTACTTCTATGAAAGTGTCATTTTGAACATACTAAAGCCCTTCGGAAAAGAATAATAATAATAATAATAATAATAATACTGATGATGAAATAATAATAATAATAATAATATATTCCTTTTAACCTTCCATTTAGTGAAGTTGAACATAGCAATAGCTGACCAGCAAGCTAACTTTTCTAGTCCTAAATGCTTTGTGTTTGCATTTCTATTCTGCTGTATGACCATAAAATTTATTCACTGCCTAAACTGCCTGAACTGCTGCTTCCCGAGTGTTGTTACAGATGTATGGTGCTTCTGTGATTTTCTCAAAATACACTACTAGTTAAAGGAGAGAGTGGTGACTAGAGTACTGTTTGGCCGCTTAACAGACAGTGCTATAAAAGGTTCTTCTTGGAAATGCTCTCATTAATGTATTGCCACTTCTGATACATGCTAGACTGAATCCTTTCTAATTAAGGAAGGACCTTTTCTCTTGTCCCATGTAATTCATCTTGTACCTCACTTGTGTTTTCTAGAGGAAGCAGCTCTGTCAGTTTGCAAAAAAAAAAAAAGCACACCAGTTTCCTGTAAAAACACTTGAAGACCATTTCATTCCAAACAGCCTTCAGAGCAGTTGACATTGGAGAAGGAGGAAGGCAGCTGGGCTGGACACAGGACAAAAGGAAGACATTGTGTGACAGGTGTTCCATCTGGTTAAAAAATTTAAATTACAACTGCAAACAAGAAAAAGGAGTATAAAACAGTCCACACAGAAGTTCCTAGTAAATGCTTTTCATTAGAAAATACTGATTTGTCAAGACTAAAGTGCTTTATGAGTATGTTTGTTAATTTTCACAAAACCCCAGTCCAACAAGGTGTTCCCTCCATTTCCCTGCCACACTCCTTGGGACAACAAATGTTTCAAAATATCCTTATGCTGGAGGCCCCAGAACTGGATGGAGTACTCCAAGTGGAGTCTCACAAGAACAGAGGGGCGTAATTGCCTCCCTTGCCCCGCTGGCCACGCTTCTTTTGATGCAGCCCAGGATGCAGTTGGCCTTCTGGGCTGCAAGCGTACACTGTTGGCTCGTGTTGAGTTTTTCATCGACTCAGACCCCCAAGTCCTTCTCCTCAGGACTGCTATCGAGCCATTCTCTGCCCAGCCTGTATTTGTGCTTGGGATTGCCCTGACCCAGGTGCAGGACCTTGCGCTTGGGCTTGTTGAACTTCATGAGGTTGGCAAGGGGCCTACTCCTCCAGCCTGTTCACGTCCCTCTGGATGGCATCCCTTCCCACCAGCATGTCAACCGCACCACACAGCTTGGTGTCACAATATTGCTGAGGGTGTCCTGAGTCACACACGTGACAAATATATATTAAACAGCACTGGTCCCAGTACCGATCCCTTGGTCATCACTGGTCTCCACCTGGACATTGAGCTGTTGACCGCAAGTCTGAGCGTGGCCATCCAGCCAATTCTTATCCAGCCCATCCATCAAATCCATGTTTCTCCAGTTTTGTGATCAATATGTCATGCGGGATAGTGTCAAACACTTTGCACAAGTCCAGGTAGATTACATCAGTTGCTCTTCCCTTATCCACCGAACCGGTAACTCCATCATAAAAGGTCACCAAATTGGTGAGGCACGATTTGCCCTTGTTAAAGCCATGTTGGTTACCACCAGTCACTGCATCCTCATTCTCCATGTGCCTTAGCAGAGCCTTCAAGAGGATCTGCTCCTTGATCTTGCCAGGCACAGAGGTGAGACTGACTGGCCGATAGTTTCCCAGATCTTCCTTTTTCCCTCCTTTGAAAATGGGCATTATGTTTCCCCTTTTCCAGTCAGCAGAAACTTCACCAGACTGCCATGACCTTTCAAACATGATGGATGGCGGCTTGGCAACCTCATCCGCCAGTTCTCTCAGGATCTTGTGGATGGCTCTCACTGGGTCCCATGGACTCATGCACCTTCAGGTTCTTTATATGATCTGAAACCTGATATTCGCTTGCAGAGGGCACATTTTCCTTCTCCTAGTCCCTTCCCAGCTGCCTTTGGTAACTATTTTTTCCTTCGCCATGTTGTTGTTCCTGGCGCTTAATGTATAGGTCAGAGATCTGCCTGCCTTGTAGACCACTGTCATGAGCTCCCTTCTGTCTTAGAGGACACTAGTTTGAATTTTTGGATAAGTAATTTTGTAAATGGCCAATTCTAGCTAGAACTGGTGAGCATCAGGAATGGTTCTTTCCTTTCTGCATAAAATTGTGTGAAGGTAAATATCAGTTCAGCTACAAGAAAACCACTTCAGACAAAATTCTAAATTTTTAAATAAAAAAAAAAAGTTTGCCCCGTGAGGTCTATGATAAAATTTTGGGCATTTGTTTGACATATATATGCACTTGGGTTCTAAAAAAAGATCCAAGGAGATCTAGTTTGAAAGCATATGCTCAACCTGTAATTCCCTCAAGTGGTTGCTACTTGGCTCCTAAAAATACTTCCCCCCCCTCCCCCCACCATCTTCCCATTCTTCTTTGTGCTCTGTTAACAGCCTGTTAGTTTTGAAAGGTGAATGTAGCATTTCACCACTTACCAGCTTAACACGGTCACAGGTTACACTTGCAGTCCCAAACCTCCTCATGTAGCTTCCTCTGAAAATGACGGTCTGCCACTTCAGTCCACCATAGGCTTTCCTCTTTCAAAGGTTTTCATCTCATCTGCAAGGTAGTGCAAAAATACATGAAACCAGTTTTAAAAGTTATGGCAGAGTAAAGAGGCTCGATAAATTGGAGCATGCCAAGTTCTGTGCCATCATGTCTAGAGCAGTTACAAACAACACAGACTGCAGTAGTCTCATCTGTCAGGTCACAGTATGTCCTTAGAAAGAATAAAACTATGTGGGAAGTTCCTGACTTAATTCAGGTTTGCGGTCGTCATTTCTAAATTTCAGTGAATTCCTCAGCAAAAAGGAAAAGTAGTGCCAATATCAGATCCAGAGCTGTAATATTCTGCAAGTAGATATTGCTGCCAAAGAACTTTCTGTGCTAATTTTCGAGAAGTATTGCCACAGTGGACATTTGAACACTAACAAGCATTCCTTTGTTTTGCTTTTATGTCCACACCAATCATTGATATAGCATAGCCCCTTTTAATGGAAAACTACTAAGGGTTTTGTACTGTCTACCCTTTTATACGGGTCCGAACCATGGGTCACCTCCCGCCCCCACCTGCGACTCCTCGAACGCTTCCATCAGCACTGCCTCCGTACAATCCTAAACATCCACTGGGCTGACTACGTGACTGATGTCACTGTCCTTGAACAGGCAGGGGTCACCAGTATTGAGGCCGTGCTGCTGAGGACGCAGCTGCGCTGGGCAGGGCACGTCTCCAGGATGGAGGATCACCGCCTCCCTAAGATCGTGCTCTATGGTGAACTTGCCATCGGAGCCCCAAAGAGGAGATACAAGGACTCCCTGAAACAATACCTCGGTTTTGGCTATATTGACTACCATCAGTGGTCCACTCTGGCCTCCGATCGGGAGACATGGCAACACACCATTCATGATGCCGCAGTCTCCTTTGAGAACGCACGTAGAACTAGTCTCGAGGAGAAAAGACAACGCAGAAAGAACCGTGCCTTCCTAATACCGCCTGAGGAGACTTTCCACTGCGCCCTCTGCAACCGGACTTGCCTATCCCGCGTCGGCCTTTTTAGCCATCAGCGCGCTTGCAGCAAGCGTGGGTAGTGTCCTTCCTTTATCTTCATTCACGAAGTCTAGCCATGATGATGATGACTAAGGGTTTTATACTCATCAAGGTTGTTTTGTTTGATTTAACAGACCTAGAACTGAAGCCGTTTGATAGAGACCTCTGTTTTATCATGCACTTCAGAATATGATGCATACAGTCAGCGTAGATACAATTAAGTTGCAAGAAAACAAGCAAGCAAGCTACCCAGCAAAGCTCTGCTTTGATTTCAAGATGACGTGAGGCCACCAAAGAAACTGTCAAGAAAAACATTTTGTATTTCTGAAGAGAACTCGTGATTATAAGCAGGTATTTTGCTTTTTGACAACCACCGCTAGGTAGCAACAGCAGAATTTCTGATATCCCATGCTGCAAAGCAAAGAGGCTTTTTTTGACACCTGCTATTTCATTAACTCAATTATTTCTTTAATTCAACTTGCAAAAGTAATTCCTTTAAGAGGTATTAAAACAGGATACTTTTTTTTTTTTACTCAGCATTGCTGTCATCATGGCTTTCACTAAAGTTAACGAGGTCTTCTGCAGTTTTGTGAAGTCTTTCAGCATTAGCAATTAAGTGACATACATTAAAAAGATGCTTTAATACGTACAGCAGTGGTGAAACAGGTAATACTTTCCCTGAAGATGAAGATTCAAAAAAACCTCTAAAAACCCCAAACAAGACAACTTACTGGACTTCAGTAAGGAAACAGATCATGATTGCCCCCTTCAATCCCAGCTCAGAACCAGTTTACCTGCTTTCTACATTAACTGGAAATTTTAAGCTGCTTGAGGAGAGGGAGGTATGGATATATGTTGGATATACCAACAAATATAGTATTCTTTAGCATGCTTACACACCCTTCTTTAAAATATGCTATTTCAGGAAAGACGATCATTGTTTCAGGACTTCATTAGAGCATCTTCAAGTAGCTATTTTCCACATGACAATATTTTTTATTTTTATTATTATTATTATTGTATATTCTTTATTAATCTAATTCTTAGTCTAACTGCAAGCATGTCTTCCTGATATGCATACTACTCCCTTACTAAGGAAACATGCAATGAGAAAATCCAAATGAAGCCCTTGCAGAACACCAGGCATAAATATTTCCAAATGAACCACTAAAACCAAGCAAAGTCCCCCAAAACTTTAAAAACTGACTCTGCCCTACTTCAGCCACTGGACATTTCTGAATGAGATCATAAATTATTATGGAACCAACAGCCCTCAATGCAGCATCCAAAACACACTCTGCAGCTCATTAACAATACAAAAGAATCATGTAGGCATCTTCAAAGCTTATCCTTAAAGAACAAGTAATATTGTAATTTTTCCACCCACTCATTTTCAGTGCTTATAAGTGCCATAAGCACTCCTCCTCAGAACAATCAGGTGAAGGGTTACTGATACAATGCTATCACTTAATTTTGTTTTTATAATCAGGGGATAAGGTATGTGAAAAGAAGTGGCTTGCATAAGTCCACTTGCGGGCAGTGGTCTAGTGAAACCTTAATTTCTTTACAGGAAGGATTGTTGAAATTAACGCAAGTTATTCATTTGACCACAGCCCAAGCACAGTCAAAAGCCTAACACACAAGAACTGAAGTTGCAAATACATTTCTGAATAATCCTTTTTGCAACAGCATGCCAGTCAAAGAACTTAAAGCTGCTCCTCAGAAGGTATCCAGAAAAGCTGCTGATGTGTGCCACTGGTGGTAAAGTGCTGATGCTATGTTAGTGGGGAAAGATGATGTACTGAATACTTTGACAGTTTTAAGTGAACTACAACAGTTTTTTTATCTCTTCAGAAGGAGGCTGAGCATAAAAATGTAAAGTGGAAAGATAGGGAACTTCTTTTGATGGGAAATTTACAACACTGTAGTACTCTTGACACTGTAGTACTCTTGGTAGTTTTTCTTAGGGGAAGAAATTTGGCTGCTATATTAGCAAAAAATTAGCATCTCTCCCTTCCTGCCCAATAAAACACTCATGGAGATGAGCCAGCCATGCACCCCTCTCCTCTTTGTGACTTTGGAAGATGTTCTGATCAGATCCTAAGAGACACCGTGTATAAACCTCTGCAAGAAAATTTTTCAAACTTGCAAAAAAAAATAATTTCAAAAACATTTAAATCAAAATACAATACTGATAACCTTCCTAGCCTACTATGTTTGCATTTATTTCTAGAGTTTCTGGGAGATCCTTTTTTTTTTTTTTTGCCAGGGGAACAGATGGAGGATGTGTGTTTATTTTTTGTGTGTTTTTTTTGTTAACTTTTCCACTTTTTTCTTTCCTTGTAAAACATCGCTGCTCCAGTGGTAACAAATTTCATCTGGCAAGAGCCTTTTGTAATAGTCAAATAAGAGATATTGTCTATGAAGGAAAAGGTTTGTTTCTAACATCACTGGAAAATAGGAACAAAGTGGCTACAAATTTTTCAAAGGCAAGAAGTCAAAACGAGTAGCCAAAAGTGACAATGTGATTTATGTTTTGTATTTGTAGTTTTTGGGAGCATAAATTAACACCTTCAACAACAACAACAAAAAAGTAGTGTTGTCTGCTGTTCAGAATTCATTCTTTGTCTCCTCCATAGCACGAATTGATGCAAATTCTAAAATGAAATTTTAACAAGTTATCAATGTATAAAGAGGGGTTTTTCCTCTAAAAGGTTTTCATATACATAAATAGTGACCTAATAGCAAGTATGTTTAATACTTACTGAAGTTTGAATGCATTTACCTAGCTTTATATTTACATTTTTAATTTTCTCAATTAAAAAGATATTATGTTCTTTTAAAAGCTATCCATATGCCTATGAAGGCTTCTGTGCAGAATTCTCTGTGCAGAGGCCAAATCTGATGAATTTTAGATGACTCTCTGACAACTGAGATTCTTTTGCATTCAAATACAATTATTGCATCCCTCTAAATGCCACCAAAATCAATTGCAACTGAGCAGGAAGTGGCAAGAAATTAAGTTGCAATACCTTTCCTCTCACTTAACCATCATACCAAGTTTAGTATACATTTACAGATAATAAAAACACTTCAAGCCAGCACCTTAAGTTTACATTTTCATTTACCCTTTTTAAAGGTAAAGATTTTCCAGTTATATCAAAGAGCAATACAAATAAAGAAATTAACCCTTTATTGCACTTGGTTTCACTTTCAATATCCTAGTATTGTTTCCAGAAGTTAGGTATGGTAAGAAGACACCACGAAACAGTAAACTTGCCCTTTGCCTCTTCAGACTGCTCTGGCTGTTTCATAGTTTTTGAAAGATTAAACATTTGGGCCTAGTATCTCAGAATTTCTCCATAAATCAAAATATGTCATGCTCTTCCCTGAAAAGCAAGAGGCCCCTTCACCTGCTCTCTTTTTTGTCAATGATAAAGTATTCACATAACAGCAATCAAATTCCATCTCAGTTGTCATCTTGATAAATTAAGCAAATTCACTTACATCAGTTTATGAGCATGGCGAACTTTTTGTAGCTTGGAAAACAACAATGTGGGTCTTTTTTGTTCTTGGATTTTTTTTAACTTTAATTCCAAAATGTGAATATCAAAGCAAGACTGAGCATTTCAGCGCCAGAGTTTGAGACATGTATTGATTTCAGATTTTGCTATCCCTCTTACGTAGCAGAGAGGATGAATACTGCAACAGGTATGGAAGGAAAATTCCCAGGCTGACAAATATTAAGCAGCGCTAAAGCAGCACAGAAGCATGCACATAATTACAAATTTAAGGGCCACTTGAATTCACTGTATCTTCAGTGTTATTTACCTAACTTTGTCACTTACTGCCTTCACCTTAGTTTATATATCATAGATCTGCATTCCAAAGCACTTGGTCTGGCTTACTAGACAAATTATCCAAGTTACTTTTGAGGGGAGAAGAAAAAAAATAAATAAATCACCAAACAAAGAAAACTCCCTAGTATAGTGAAATTTAAGTTTTGCAAGTCATGCTTGCCAGCTAGTCCATTAACATTTTCAAACCTGACAAGGTACTCTTGCTTTCACAGAACACTAGGATTGATTTAAAACTCTGCTGAGCTAGTATTCACCACTCACTCAACTCCACTCTAGAGATTGGACTGGCATGTTAGATTTAGTATCTTCAGATATAAACAGAGAACAGATTATTTTACTGTTAGTATAACTATCACATCACTGACATTTTTTACTGCAACCTTACATGCTTAGCTAAGAAGTACTGACAGAGAAAAAGAAAAATTGAATTATTGCTTATGACTGAGTAGGCTTGCCTTTAAAGCATTAATATATCTCTATAAAAAAAAAAGTGTCCTCAGGTTTTGTTAGGAATGCCTTTGAAACCAGAATACCATGAATATTAAAAAGCTATAAATATGAAGGTATTTTAAAAGCCTCAGCAGTAACTAGGGGCACCACTTTAGAGCAATTTGGGTTGGCCAGTCACTGTTGGAGGACCAGCACAGCAGTATGAAAGATCTTCCCACCCCCTTCTTAAACTGCAAGGCAAGTCCTTTCTTGCTATAAGTTGTCACTAGGTGTTTAGCAGCCATTAACTTAAAAGTTACTGCTATTTCTCACTGTGTAATTAGCGATGGTGACTAAACCTGCTCAGGCATCATGCTGTCAGCTGTCTCAGATTACAGATGCAAGGCACTTCTCCTCTGCCAGTCATGAGAATTGATTAGTTCTGCTGTTTAAAAGCAGCTGTACCACTGGAAATGTAATTTAATCAGATTCCCTCAAAATTATTGTTGAGACATGGGAAGATAAGTGATTTGATGAGGCTATGTATTTACTGTTGAATAACTATAGGTTGAATGTGTGGTAAGATGTGATAAGAGATTACATTTCATGAGAAATATTGCCCTTTTTAAGGCAAAAAGGTTAAGATTAGAAAATATAAGACAAAGGACAAAATGCTTTAACGTGTCAGCCATGTCTCATATTGTCATCCATAAAATATTCTTAAATTAAGGAACCTGCGAAGATCATTAACATTTTAACTTTCTGTCCCACTTTATTGATGTATTTTTTGAAAAAGCATTTGATTTAGTCCAACAAAGCTGTTCATAGGATGAGAAAATATAAAACGCTCTGCTTGATTAGGAAGCAGGGTAGGACAAGTAAAATCCAAACAGACTTACATGCCAAGCTAAAACCGGTAAACTGAGAATTTAGGGATTTAACTCATCCTCTAAGAAATAACCATTTGTGTCTTCTGAACAGACTTGGAACAAGATCTGCAGTAATTAGAAAACTCAACACTAACTTGTATCTTTTTTAACCCCGGTGCCAACACTCATCCCTGTACATAGCATCGTAAAGCCAACTCAGAATGAAAGAGCGGATTGCAGGGTTCTAACCAGCTCACTCCACTGAATCTTCATTTTCTTATTTCACGTCAATAATATACCAGAAGAGTAGCCATACTGAGCGGGACCCAAAGCCCAGTTTTTACCTTGAATAAACTGCATGTCTCAGTTCTGATTCATCACAGTAATGCTTCTTTCTTTCATAGTATATACATTCAGACTTGGTTCTAGTCCCCATCACTGACTGTGACCGAGGATGCTCAATTGCTTACAATGACAGGTGTTCCTATGGATCTGACTTAGGCTTTTGCCCAGCTGTAGCATTCTAATATATACACACATTGAGTAAACTGCTATTTTTCCAGCAATGAAATGTCATAAGCTGTGACAACCTCTTCATGGTCTTAAATCCAATATCCTATGGCCTCACTGAATTCTGGATTTTAATTTGCTATCCCAGTGCACAGTAATTTCTGGTTATCCATGTCATAGTCTTAAGCACATCAAGATGAAATTTTGGCAGGTTGTCACGTTTGTTAAGAACAGGTGCTCTGATTTTTGGAGCAGTTGTTTGTTTTGTTGTTTTGGGGTTTTTTTTTCCTATCTACTTTGTGTATGAATGTACGATCTCTGACCATCTGAATATGTAGATTTTTTATCCTCATTTTTACATATACATGCACAGACATTAATTTTAATCAGAGAAAGCCACGATGAAATGCCACTAAAAGAGGACTTGTTAGGCATTACATTTCATTTATGGATAGAGCTGAGAAGATTAATATCTGAGCCAGCAGCCTGTCCATTACTGCCTTCAGTTGCTGGCGAACAAAACATCATGTAAGACAACTCATTCCTTGCTGCTCACGAGAAATTCTTACCACCATTTCATTCTATCACCCTCAGTTCACCTATACAGTAGCATTAATTAAACCATGAAATCCAGATAATTCTAAAAAAGATATTTTGCATGATCCCTTTTCAGGGCACACATGCATGCGTACATGTGCATATTTTTTTCGGTTTTATATTTTTTATGTCTTTAATGTGTAACTTACACAAAGGTTAGCTCCTCAGAACTCTGCTTACTGAAAGACTTGAAAGCAAATGCATGTACCTATAACCTGGATTCATCTAACAGATTGAACTAATTAATTCCCTTAGAGTCCTTTATGTGGCAAGGGGCATTTTTATGGTTTGCTAATAAACAGTCACATTTACTAATGGAGTTTTCCCTTCATATTATGGTAAGCTACCTTTGGCTGGAGACACTGTGTTTATTGACAGAAATGGTAAGCTTGTACTTGTCATTAGTTCACCTGGCCTAGTAACAAGAACAGAAGTCAGAAAAAAACACTAACAGAGTCAGAACAAAGTGAAGGTTATTTAATTGAAAATAGTTTTGGTAATATACATACTTTTACAATTAAGGCACAGAATGTATACATAATTTAGAAAACATATAGAGTAACATAGTAATAGCTTTAACTAGAATCGATCATGGTTGCAATACGTCCTTTCCTGCCAGCTCTCCTCTTTTGAAACCCATTCTACAAATAGCATCAGGGCAGGTGTAACTGGAGAGACCACTGGTTCCAAATAAAACCAAGCATGGGAATAATGTCATTCCTTCTCCCTATGCTTAGCCACCACAAACTCAGGAAAATACCATCTCCATAATGCGGTGATATTATACCATTCCGCCCTGCTTCCAAACAGCTGAACTGCTCCACACAAAGTGGATCTTAAAAGGGTTTTTTGAAAGTTCAGTGTCAGAGAACATATTAATGCAGTGTCCTGCTATATGCTTTGAAACATAGAGATGGTTTATTTGATAACCCAGGTATCACTGCACTGGGCTGCACCAAGAGGAAATGTGTTAATAGGAGCCTTGTTTGTTCTGATTATCAGGACATTGGCCTTATACAGGGATCGACCCAGGTACATTTGAGAAAGCCCGTGCCAGGCTCATGTCCTCAGCATACAACTTGCAATGAAGACTTAGCTGTCCTGGTTTGTCTGCAGTTTTCACAGAATCATAGAATGAAAAGAGAAAAAAAAAGGGGGGAAAAAAAGGAAAAAAAAAAAAAAAGCCACAAACCAAAACCAAACCAAACCTGGTAGTCTGGGTAGAAAACAACTCTACTGCTCTGGCACTTAAATATATTTGGGCAGTAGGGGGAGAGAAGGAGAAGAATTAGAGGAAACAGAAGAGAAGGGAGAATATGAGTGAAAGAGCAGATTTGTTTGCAGAAATCAATGCCAAAATGACTATTCCACAACCGAGTGATCCTAAGTGTCTCGGGTCCCTTTTATTCTCAAACCTCTCTATTCACTCTGTTAAATTAACTTTTTGCTATTAATGTAGAATGAGAAAAATATATATTTTAGAGGGAAAAAATAGTTACATATGAAACAACACATAGAAATGAAGAAAAATTTTTTTTTTTAATTAAAATTGCAGGATGGTATCTTTCTATTTTACATCACTTGAGTATTTAACTGATTTAAGAAAAATAAATAATGCATTGTCTAACTCGCTTAGCACATAGGGATATCCCTAAGAGTATTTATTTGCACAACAGACTAGAAGGAAAACAGCCTAAGCAGGTTTTATTGGGACAAAAGTAAAACATGGACAGAAAGTAAAATTATAACATGACACCTGTCACATGCGTGTGTGAAAAAGGGAAGAAGGAAGATCATCTTTTCCCCATGAATGCAAATAAATTCATCCCAATAGTTATGATGCTGTATTATAACAAAGTCTTTCTGTAAGTGCAGGGATCAAGGGTATTTTCTACACACCGTAGCAAAGGAATATCTTGCACGTCCTAGGTGATCCACAGCAATAGTAAATCTGAGCTAACACAGACAGTGTTATCCCAGTAATCCAAGCTTCTCCCTGACTTCACATGTGCATCACATACACAGAAAGAT
>NW_010186197.1:15235-36654 GCF_000695765.1 Mesitornis unicolor
CCCACACACACTCAAATACACAATTTGCATAATTAACAAAACCTGAAAAATTCAGGAGGTGCAGGGTGTTTTGAATCATTGTCCAGGACTGCATCCCTTTTTTGTGGGTACTGTCCAAAAGAGTTAGAAAATCCAGCTTGTTCAAAATACACATGCTCATACGCACTACACAGCAAGTAGTAAAAAAGATTGTCCTTGCCTTTATCAAACATTACTTCTAGCAATGTTTCATGTATTTTACCTAAATACATCACTAAACTATTTTCTGCTGCCGTGAATGCACTAATATCATAAGACAACTTGACATTTTTTTACGTTTTTCAGAAGGAGTGCTTCACATAAGACTAGCTAGACTTCAAAAAGTGTCATTACAGAAAAATCACTGGAGAATGAATTGCTTACAGTGACAATGTGTTTCCTGAGCTTTCTTCGAGGAGATTCATTGGCTGCTAGCACCAGGTATTTTAGCACAGCTTTTTTTCCACTTAAGCGCATTCTTTCTGCAATGCCAAAATGTCAGACACTTGGCAGGCACTTTACATTTGCCGCGTTTCTTGTTACTGGAATTGTCTTTGGTAACAAAAGAGAAACTTGAACCCAATTCTTCCACTAAGAGTATTTGTCAACTCTTTAGCCTTCATGTTCAAAGCATTTGGAAAACTCAGGGTACAGCATCTGACTGACATACATGTTGCTTCACCATAAAAATCTTATCATTTATTTGCATTGCCTATCATGCTGAACAGATAACAAGGCAGTTGTGCTGAAGTGGTATGTGTTGGTGCATGTATAGGAGTCAACATGTTAAACATCTCCCCAAAGAACTAGAAGAAAAGTGATAATTCTAGGGAAAGGCTATTACACAGGAAAATACTGTACAATATTAAAAAGTAAGTTTCCTTAACGTGTTGTTTTATAGATTGATGCACTACTTGAATTAAAGTGATCAAGGAATCTCTGCTTCCCACCTCACATCTGCCCCCCCCAAAAAAAAAAAAAAAAAAAAAAAAAGCATTTTCAGATGCAGAGTGACCATGCTGGGACAGTGCTGGTAGCCTTGTGATCACAAACATCTGGCAGTCTGCTCACCATTAAGTTTTCTACTATTCAATTAATGTGGCAAAAGCCCATGATGAAGTGACTCACTTTAATATCCAGTTTCGGCATATAGGGACCATTCACTGATTTCAACTGGACATGCTATAGACACATGAAGACGTTTACAAAAATAAGTGAGACTAATACCAACATCTGATATTGGCTATCAGAAGTTTATTTTTTTTTTGCTCTTAAGGAAATACCTGAAAATTCAATGTAAAAAGCCAGCTGAATAAATAAAAATGTTCACTTCTTTTAACAACTCATTGCATTACAGCTATCACTGAAGGTTCCTTCCTGTCCTTGTATCACTGCTGCAGTATTTTTAGCTTTTTGCTTCTCCTACTTAAATGTCAAGCCTAACAGAGCATACATACAAGTCTCTGGGTACACAAGCTAGCGATGAAGCAGCTCTGCTCCTCCTGAACAGGTATACTGATCTTTCTTTCACTCAAGGCAGCCATTTACAGGATGGCACAATTAATGCAATTCCTATCCCAAAATACAGCACAGTTCTCTATAATTTTTAAATTAATGTATATGTTCATAGTATGATCACTGTGAAGATCATCACCATTTTTCAAAATACTACATGAATATATAGCTGGGATTTAAGGATGTGGGGAGAAAAAAAAAAAAGGAAAAAAGGCAACAGAAAAAAATATACATACAGAAAATTATTCCCAATTGCTCCCCTATTAGTACGCTTTGGACAGTAGGGCTGATTGCACAGCAGTTCTCCTGTGAAGTCCTAATTCAAGGACTGTCTCAGTACCTAAGCCAGCATTAGGATCTGTGTCAACACCCAGCCAGGACAACGGAAAACAAAACCAGGAGATGGCAAAAGTAGGCTACTATGATTAGGAGCTACTTCTCTCAACAACAGAGACAGATAAGGTCAGTTACAGCCTGAATAAACCATCCCACCCTTTAGTCAGATGTCTGCTGGGCATTTCATTCCAAGGTCTTTGTGGGCCTGCTATTTCAATGGCATAAATCTCAGCATTCCTACTGCTGTACAGCAAACAGTTTTTCGTATAGCTATCAACCACCACATTAGCCTAACAGTGCTGGTGAGCCCACTGTTGTAGAGAATCTCAACAGTATTTGGTATTTAAGGTCTTAGGAATTTGTACTGTTTATGAAGAAAAATAAAATAATCAAAGTGCATGTCACTGATCCCCCCAATATACTTTTGCCTACATCTCCCTACTAGACAAGTTAGCTTGGTGCTTTGAGAAGAGTCACTGCATTAATATTTTTAAAAGTCTGAAAGTTATAAAACTGGCAACTTACTCTCAGAAACAACCTCACCAAAAAACCTCTCAACTTTTTAGAGCTTGCTAGGGTATCTGCTTCCTAGTTGCGCAGGACAATCTGCTTGCAACCAAGACACTGTTTGCATCACCTTGCAGACAATTCCTCCCTCTTCTCCAAGTTTGTAATTAATCACTATTTACTTCTAGTATTCATTCTGGGGAAAGTAGAGAAGTGATCATCCCCTTCATTCTGCACTGGCTAGGCCGCACCTCAAGTACTGTGTTCAGTTTTGGGCCCCTCACTACAAGAAAGATGTTGAAGTGCTGGAGCAGGTGCAGAGAAGGGCAGCGAAGCTGGTGAAAGGTCCGGAGCATAGGACTTAGATGGAGCATCTGAAGGAACTGGTTGTTTAGCCTAGAGAAAAGGAAGCAGAGGGAAGACGTTATCTCCCTCTACAACTGCCTGAAAGGAGGTTGTAGTGAGGTGGGTGCGGGTCTCTTCTCTCTAGTGACAGCTGATAGGGCAAGAGGAAATAACCCCAAGTTGCACCAGGGGAAGTCTAGGTTGGACATTAGAAGAAACTGCTTCACTGAGAGGGTGATTAAATACTGGAATAGGCTTCGGGAGGCAGTTGGATCACCATCTCTGGAGGTGTTCAAAAGATGCATTAATGTGGTATGAAGGGACAGGGTTTAGCTCCAGATCTGGTAGAGTTAGGTTATGGTTAGACTTGGTGATCTTAAAGGCCTTTTTCAACCAAACAATTCTATGATGCTATGAAAGCTCACCTTCAAGTTTTAGCCCTGAGCCAAGCTAAGATGCTCTTAAAGTTGCCCAACTATGATCATTAATATCTCTACAGCTTCTTTCATGTAAGAATTACAAAGAAATTCAGTAAGTTATTCCATTTAAAAAAAAAGACTGAAAGGAATTTTTTTTTTTTGCTAATAAGCCATCAGGTCTCAGAAGGTGCAGGTGTCATTCTCATTCTGGCTGTAGACTTCCTGCGTAAAAAAAAAGGAAATTATTTGTGTTTTTTTGTTCTTTAGTTCTCTGTTCATTAAACTGAGATAACGGCACTTCCTTTCTCTGACCTTTTGTACATTTCTTTTGAGGTTTATTGAAAATTTTACTGGGCATTTATTGTCTCTTACTATGTGAAAACTCAGTATGTATTAAAAAAAAAAGCTTGATTTTAGTTAGGACCTCTAACAACTACAGAATAAATAATAACATCCAGACATTTCAGCTAGAATAAATGTGTAAGTTATTATTTTCTTTTAAAATACAACATGCTTCAGATGAACGACAGTATAAAATAGATATTTTAATTCTGTGCTTTGTAATGCCATGTCATCTTGCAGGCATCCACCACTGAATTTCTCCAAGAATATAAGATATTACTTCTAGCAACCAAAATACCATTGATTAACTCATGCATCTATTTTAAGCCCTTAAAAAATGTTATAGGCTATGCAAGTTATTTTTCAGACATAGTCTTGACTAAAGGAACATTTGATATATGAATAGCACCAATCCTCGAAAACAATGCCTTTAGATAATGAATACTTAACATGTCCTACTATTACATTAGGATTGATTTGATTTAAAAACCCCAAATAGAAAGGGAAACAGACACAGACAGAAGGATCCTCTATTTCACCCAGAAACAAAACAAAACAAAAAACCCCAAACCCCAACCACTCAAAATAGAAAAACTTAAATCAAAGGGCATATTTAAAATGAAAGCAAAGACTTCTGACAAGACTATTTTCAAGCACAGGCTGTTAGAGCTAATTTCCTGATGTCTTCCTTCCCTGACTATTTGAACATGAATGTTAAATACTAGTATTTCCTAGGATCAACTGAAGTATTCCCTTAACAGACAGATTTTGACAATGGAATAATGTTTAATCTACATCAAGGAATAAGCAAGGGTGATGGTAAACCCAAGATTAACCTGTTGTCTTTAAGTGCTTAATTTTACTGTATTTCAGACCTAGTGTTATACAGAAGGCCACTGGAAAGCTACACACCCACAATCACGAACTCTGATGGATTAAATGTTCTTTAGCATTGGCTTGTACTACTGAAGAAATAAAGATAAGTGACATGGTCCCGACACCGCCAGTAAGCAGGACGGGAGAAGCCACTATTTCTGAAAGTAGTCCTTTCCTGCCATAAGCTGCTAAGCTAAAGAAGAAAAACAATTTTTCTTCCCTCTCCTCTTATAAAATAGACTCATCATTTTCTTTGTTGCTCTTGTTTTCACCATTCCCTGGATTCAATCTCTTTAGATATAAAAGGCTTTTCAGATGCATCTACAGCAGACAGCAGCATTCCACAAGTATAGTACAGTACAAAACCAGCAGAAGTAAACTGATTTTAATATGGCACCATTTTTAATTACTTAATTAAAAAAATATTTTCTGTGTTGTTTTACTTAAGGATAAAACAAAGAGATGAAGAGCAAGGGGATGGATAGGTTCCAATGTTTACTATGAGAATGCTGTCTTGTCCTACGTAACCTTTAAGTGCAGGGTTTCAGATTTATAACTATTTAAAACTGAACTTTAAAAGTTATTTATCCCAAAAGGTAAAGCCTTACTGAAAAAGTTATCATTTTTGCTGTCAGTGTGCAAAGTTTTGAGAAAAGAGAAAAAGGGATTTCAATTTCAGAAGAATTTCTACTTCTTTGTGAGGTAATACATTTGCCTCTCCATTTCGTTTGGAAATTTAACTAATTTTTGTTAGACGTCTACTTCAAATCAGAAGTTGTATGCAATCACCTTATAGTTTAGAGATATATTAGAAATGCTTACTAAAAAGTCTTTTTAATATTTTTGTATCATAAAGATCTTTAATGTAACAGCAGAGAGTCTAATCTGACTTTATATGACTGGTTAGTGTCCAAGAGGCTACAAAAACCACACACTACAGAAATTCATAAATTGAAAAGAGTTGCAAATAATGAAAAAAGAAAAATAATTGGTACAGTTTCTGTGGACTTGAAAAATATAGGAAATAATATAAGGTTGGTTTCTGGTAAAAAACAAGCTAGTGGCATGCAGATAAAAAAGCATTATTCAAAGACATTGTTGGGAAATAATGCATCTGTTTATATTATACATTCCTGTTATTTAGTTACAAAAGTAATTGTCATCTATATTACCTCTAGGTTCCTTATACAGCCAGACAAAAGGTAAAGAACATACAAAAATTAGAAATAACTAGTACTAGTAATAACAGAATGACTCTGTCACCAAAAGTGAAGTCATGAAAACATGACTTCCACGTATCCCATCCTGCCTGGCCCTCCTCTTCTCTGAGAAAAGACTTTGTGTCTAATGAGTTTCTAGAAGATAAAACCAAAAAAGCCCACCAGGTAACTTGTGAACTATTCATTTATATTCTAACAAAGTGAAACGTCCTTCAACCAAAATCAAACAGTAGCCAGCAAATATCCAGAGTAAACACCTAATTTTGTTTTTCTGTGGCAGCCATCCTAAATAAAAGAGCACATATAAATAAATAAATAAACAAAAGGTGCAAATAGAGGTAGAAGAGGTCTCACTCAAAAGACGTGGAAGAACTTTAGCTTTTAGGTACAAACATCTAGACTTGTTAGAAAAAGTTTTAAAAAAAGGTAAATTACTAAGCAACTTAGGGGTAGAAAAGCCCAGCCGGTAATGCAAGAATATGGTGGTAAGACAGACAAAGCAGAAGATAAATTAACTTACCTATTTGTGTATTTGACAAACTTATTAATATATTTATCCTTCAGAGCATATTGCTGAATGGACTGTCTTGGCAACAGTCTGGAACACAAGAGGAGTAGCTTCTTTTCAGTTTTCGGAGATTTCTTTCCAAATTTTGCACTCAATTTCAGCCATAAATTCTTCCCTGTTAAATCCCAATAACTGATAATTTATATTAAAAACCCCTAACATTGTATATACTGTATGTATATATACACTATGTATACTTAAATACATATATGTATATGCATATATGTGTGTGTACGTATATCTTATGGTTTAATGTCAGCTGGCAAGCAAGCACCACATGGCTGCCGGCTCACTCTCCCCAGCCCCCAGTGGGATGGAAAGGAGAGTCAGAAGAACAAAAAAGTGAGAAAGCTTGTGGCTTGAGATAAAGACAGTTCAATAGGAAAGCAAAGGAAGAAATCATAGGATGGCTTGAGTTGGAAGGGATCTTAAAGATCTAGTCCAACTCCCCTGCCATGGGCAGGGCCAGGTTGCTCAAAGCCCCATCCAACCAGGCCTTGAACATATGAAATAATAATAGTAGTGATAACAACATACAAAGTGAGTGATGCACCGTGAAATTGTTCATCATCTGGTGACCAACACCCTGCCAGTCCTGAGCAACAATCCTAGCCTCCCAGGAATTGTTTCTAATAGATCTGTTTAGATTTTGCTGAACTGTGAGAAAATGTTTATGATCCATTGCAAGACATAAGAAATTCGTAAGTGAAGTTAAAATTATACCAGATTACAGTCTGATATATAATGATGGCTGCAGTATCATGTCAATATTAAGATAATCTCTCACTTTATTTCCCTCCTGCAATTTTTCGAGACTTAACTGATCCTTCCTCAGCTGTAATTTTGAACTCCAATGAACTGTTATGGATGTTCCATTTAAAAAAAAATAAATAAAGAAGAACATGTATGAACATGTCTGTCTTCTGCAGCAAAATGATACAGCTGATTGTGTTCTAACCTCATAAGCAGTTCTCAAACGGTGACTTAATATCTTTGTTGGATAAAGCAAAGGTACCAACACCAGCCTTACTTTTCTTCCCGATTAAGCAACCATCATCGTGAATAGACAGAATCTATGTGTATGAGCATGTCTGGATATTTTCATATTTTATGTATACACCTGTGTGCACACAAGATTTGTACTTTAGTTATTCATCCTTCAAATCATATTCTTAGGTGAATGTGATTAGAATTTGGGAGGAGAAATAACATCTTACACAGGTGCTTATTTGTCTATCCACTTTTCTTGAAAGGTGGATTAACAGAAGCTTAAGTTTTTTGAGATCCTTCAAAGTAAGTAGCTGCAAAATTCCAAGCCACATTATAAATCATTGTTGATTACTAGTTTTCCTATCTCAACCTGTACAGTGAGTTTAGTTATTTGATCACCTCACACCAAATTACTCACTTGAAAAATATTATTGCAAATGGATAAGGCTATGGTTAGAAGAAATGGAATTGTTCTGCAGTGGCAATTAAACTGTTTTTGTATAAAACCCCAACTTTTGATACACCTGTATTAATGTTACCTGGCTATAGTATAAGACTGTTTGAATCCTGCCTTAGAAAGAAAGTAACGAAGTATTTTTCTATTTATCAGAATAATTTTTAAAGCTGTAATTTTTTTATATACTTTTTACAGAGCCTTACTAATTCCATAAACTGTACAGCCTATTTCTGCAACATCAGCTATTTGTGCCCCTGTGTTAATGACATGAATGGACTACTCAGTTCTGAGGCCCTTTTCATTACATAAGATCAAGAGTAGTTTTATAAAAGAATCAAACAGCTGCAGGAAGGAAGGGAATTCTACATTTCCCTGCTTATGATGTACTGTAGAGATTTAGACATTGTGCAGCTATCCAAAGTTCCAACCAATATTTTTTTCTAGGCAGGAAGACCTCGCTGTACCAATACACTGAATCCATCTGCCATTGTTTTAGACAATTACTGTTGATTTTTAGCACAAGAAAAACACTGGATAAAACAAAAAAGCAGTGCAATAGTATAGGATATACTAGAATAATCAAAGCAACTAAGATACAGAAAATATTATGTTGGAGCAGTACATACATTAAAGTCCTCTTTGGAAAGTGTTTTTCTCCTCCACAAAGGAGGTTATATGTTGTTTTTCAACGTCAGGTATTTTTATTCTTTAAAATACAAGAATAAGTGCCTACATTGTTTATAGTTAATTGGTTCTGGAAGGCTAGCAACATTTTAAACATACTCGACACTTTCCTCTTGTTCTCAAAAGAAGGCCTATTACCTTCTACATTCCTTCAACACTACAATTTCAGTACTATGGAAGCTCTACATATACAAGCTGCATTAATAAACAAATATAAATCAAAATGTCTAATGTGACTTGCTGATACAGTATATTATCTCAGCTTCTTTGTAGAGATCCTCATGAAAATAATTTTAGTTTTTATAGTCTGACTTCCAGGTTTCTTTATTATAGATCTCAGTAGGACACAATCATGCATATACATGTTAACCTTTAAATAAATTTTCTTTAAGCATATATAATCTCTTTGACACCAACCCATGCCCATTCATATTTTGAAGGTTGTATTTTAAATTGCAGTTACTTTGTCCTTTGTCTTGCAGTGAAAAGGCTAAATATTTTCTAGAAGGAGGGCAAAGATGCTCACTATTAAAATATCTCAATTTACAAAAGAAGTTATTCTAAGTAAAACTACTAATATACATCTCAGAATTATCCTACTTTGTGCACACCTTCCACCACCAGTCACAGACTTCCTTGAAAACCATGTACATTTAAATCTCACTGATCTCTAGGTATGATACTCGGCAGTCTACATGCATACCACAGAGTGGCAATATATCTACATTCATTTATACACACCGCAAGGATGATGCATGCACATGAGCTTAGACACACTATACATATTCCTGTGTGTTGCCTGTACAAAGAGTTCATATTTCTACAGATCCATCGTCCTGAAAATTAAAGTCTCAGATGTCAAACAAACATTCCAATGACTTATTTCTTTAAAACAGTATTTTCAAGTAATTATAGCATCTATCTAAACAGTCCACATCCAGGATTACGCAAGCTAACCATATCTGTCAAAGATATTTATGTGTCACCAGTACTACCTAGCCACTACAGAGAAATGATTACTGGAAAGAATCTGTATCACTGTTAGAGCAGTTTCAAAGCACAATGTTGTAATTACAATTTAAATTTCAAATACAGAATACAGGGAGTGATATGTCTCTTTGGGACAACTTTTGCTAGTCTTACTGCCTTCAATTTTTGTGTTTTTTATTAGAAAGTAATGTTTTCAATTATTTTTTATAACACATTGACGCACTCCAAATGCATTTCTACAGGCATGATATACAATGCTATGAATATATTTACATTTACTCTAAATATTTAAAGAGGAAAGCCTTGGATATAATCAGGCTCAGTTATTTCCAAGCTGGTATATTTTTGCATTTTAACCATGCATTCCACTGGAGCTGAAGAATCAGTGCAGAAATAAATCACCAATTCTTTTTTGATTACATCTTCAGGCTCTGTCAATTTGCTTGAAATGTATAAGATGATCCTTACTGATAAGAAATAATACACCTGATGTAATAGAAGACCTCTTAATCCTCCTGTCAGTGACTGAAGTACCATGAGGGTCCCAGGAGGAAGGGACCACTCTCCAGAGGCAGCAGCAACCACCTCTAGGGGAAGAGCACGCAGCCCCTGCCAGCAGCATCCTGAGACTCACTCCCTCCTCCCAGTCTCCTGACAGCAGCAGGAGCAGTCAGCCCAGCTCTCCCTGTCTTCCCCACATGTCCCCCTTCCCTCTGTTTAGTACAGCTAAGCTTAATTTCATCTGCACTTTTCAAAGAAGCCCCACATATAAACTTCATTCTTAATACACTGAAGGCTACTCAGCACTCTGGATCATTACTCTGATACATCAAAACAGATGTTAAGTGTACCAATTGTTGTCATCTTCTGGAAATACTTTAACTTGTGTGTTGTGTAATTTAAATGCCATTGACTCAAATGGGAGATTAACAACTGGCATTAATTGGAGCATAGACAACACGGGTTTGATGAAATACAGAGAAACACCTTCCTTATGCCCTACTCTCCAGAATGCAGTTTTTAATTTGCTGAAGGTAAAATTTATCTTCTCTATCTGGATATGCAAGAAGTCCTGTGGCAGTATTCTTTACATCAGTGCAGGCTGATGGGGGTAGATATGTGATTTACCCTTCAGCAAGCAAAAAACTACAGTAGATATTGCTAACTTCTGCAGAAAAATAGAAGAAAGGCCTTGAGGCTTCCCTGTTCTACCATTAAGCCTCATTTTGGGTAAGTTAGTTAAATTAAAGAGAATTTTGTATCCAGGCTCTTAACCAAGATGATTTTTAACTCTAGCTCTTAAGGAAGGCTGCTATTATTTCCTCTCCAATTAAAACTACTTTGACATAAAATGGTATTTTTGGCCAAGAATAGTTAATGCCTGGCTATGACAAAGAATGCTTCTTTAAAGAAGAAAGTCTTTTTCAAAACACTATTGATTATCTGGCATTTCCTGACTCTTACACAGAAGTATCAAATGCAATGGCTATAGTGCCGATCAAATAACTCCTCTGGAGTTTCACCTTTGAACAGAAATATTTATCTAGGAAAAATGGCTCATAATCCTCATGACAGGTTTATTATTCACATTTCAGTTTTCTCATAGCAACATACCAGCCTTCCTAATTAACAAGCAAGCAAGCAATTCATTTTCTCCAGTTTAAAACACAGATGTTACCAAGATCTGTTGGGAGACTTCCAGGTCTGCTTTGTTCTGCCAGTTTTCCCCAAGTTCTTTCTCTGATTTTAAAGGCTTCCCAGTCTTCTCGTTGTTTGGTGGTTTTTTTGCGGGGTTGGGTTTTCTTTCTGGTTGTTTTGTGTGTGTGTGTCTGGATGGGGGGGGTTGGTTTTTTTGTGGGTTGTTTGTTTTTACACACTAGCTGTTGACTGTTTTCTGACTGGCTGTATTTACATGTATTTTTCTCACCTCTTAAAAGAGATTTAAGAAAATATATAGGTTCTTCTATCCAGGAATGAACAGATATCAAACATCAGAAATAAAAAAATTCTCATGAATTAGACTCGGGGGATGCTTCACAATGTTATCCTCCCATCATCATTTATCTTGTACCAGTACAGTGAATATTGAAGAACATGCTAGCAGTCTCAAAAATTCATTAGAATCAGCTCTAGTATCTTTTAATTATAGTTACATAGTAACTGACAATACTACTAATGCATCTTATTATTCCAACTGTCCTCTTCAAATCAAGTTGCACATGCAAATGTGGTGACCAAAACACAATAATTTAGTTTTCATTACTAGCCAGTGCAGCACATGCATTCCCCACACACTGTCAGTAACCTCTTCAGAGCTTCAACAGGGAGTTAGTAGCTGCATAATGAAGTACAGCTGTTATAAAAGATCAAGCAGATGTAGGATTCAAGTGTTCTGTAGTCAAACCATACCGCAGCATGTCCAAGAGAACTGACAGAGACTGTTCATGCTTTGCATAGCCAAAATGTGCGCACATTAAGACCAGAACATTCAACACATAGTACAGTACATGTGTGCTGAACTTCAGATTTATTTGACACTCACTATACATCACACATTGAAGTGTCTTTCTGGCGCTCCCTAGTATTTTTGATCATTAACTAATCAATGTTTGCAGCAGTTACTCACTTAAAGGCAGCATCCTCCAGAACCATATTTCTGTTAGAAATTACTTTATAGAGCAACAGTAGAAAGCACTACACCACCTAGTATTTATGGGTTTATCTCCAAAAACCTTGCTATATAATAAGATTATCTCTTTTAGAAAAAACCTAGCTACTGGAGATAAATTTTTAGCCTAACTTAAAAGGAAGTTGCACATTTGTGAAAATCTTGTCCTTATACTTCAATTGTTAAAGATGCAATCAGAGAAGTCACAAGAGGAATTCTGCAGCAAAAGCTAAGCATGTGAGCAGTGAACATTTTTGACAGTTACAGAATTAAAAAAGTACTGGAATGAATGCGAGCAACGAAGTCTGGGCTCATCAGATAGAGAATCAACAAGGCTGCACATATAACTAATTAAGGCACACCAACCACGAAGAAAGCGTGGTATGAAAATGACATTTTCATTTTAGCTGTACTAACAGTGGTCACTTAATATGAATTTGGAGAGACAATTGGGAAACATGTGTCAGACAGAAATAGCACTTTTGAAATTAAAGCAGTAATAAACTTTGATATTTGTCACCATATTATTCATAAGCCTAAAAGATGGATCAATGTCATAAATCTGCGAAGGAACCAGTTGGACACAATTAGTTTTCTGATTTTATTATAAACCTAAGTAATATGCAACATACCCTATTACCACTGTACAATTAAAAAACAACCTAGTCCAAAAAAATCTTAGACAGTACATTAAACCCCAAGAGGCTTTGAAGTATGGAATACTATTTCTCAATTCCAAATTGTATTCTATTCTCAATGATCCAATAGCATATTACTTCAAAGACACTTAAGTCTATCCAATTTTTGCACAGAAACTCTAAAAACACCAAATCTTCCAGTAAAATAATGAAGATAAAATATATACAGAGTCTTGAGAGAACTTAATGTAACCTCAGAAACTATATAAAACTGCTTTTACATTTGTTTATTAAAAAAAACCAAACCCAAACAGTCACTTAGTACATCTACTATACCTATGGCACTTAATGTTCCAAATAATAAATTTGTACTTTTCCCTGAAAGTGATTACTATTGTTTCTGACATTTGCTGTGAGAAGAATTAGTTAAAAAAAAAAAAATCAGAAAGCTATTACAGGTCTTATTTAAACATCCAGTCCAAGATATTTGGGCTTTGATAACAACACACAATTTCCTCACAGTTCCCAGAAGCTGTACAAAGAGGACTACAGTTTTATCAAGGAAGTTTCAGTCACTTAAATACTGTCATGAAATCTCTGAAGGAAGAGAAATACTTAATCTTTTAATCTTCAAGTAGGTACAAGACGGTCCGCATGGGTGCAATTGATTCTGGGATCTAGCCACTATGACCTTAACTCATGCATTGCTGGTTTACTGTTCATGCATATAAACAGTTCTTCTGAAGAGCCACTACGGTTCTCACAATTCTTGTTATTTTCTCTTTTGATCAATAAGCAAATATCACAGAACAATTTTCCTTGAAGATTGTTTCAGTTGAAGTGTGGAAAAAAACCAAAACAACTAAAGTCCAAACAAAAAATCCAAAAACTGAACAACAAAAAACAGTTGACAAAACCATAAAAAACCCAAACAAACAAGCCACCATCAAAATCCCCTTAAAGCCCTTCTGAAGTAGCCTGAATTTTTCTATTTCATAGAATCATAGAATCACAGAATGGTTTGGGTTAGAAGGAACCTTAAAGACCATCTAGTTCCAACTCTCCTGCCATGGGCAAGGACACCTGCCACCAGACCAGGTTGCCCAAAGCCCTGTCCAACCTGGCCTTGAACACTGCCAGGGAGGGGGCATCCACAGCTTCCCTGGGCAACCTGTGCCAGTGTCTCACCACCCTCACAGTAAAGAATTTCTTCCTAATATCTAGGCTAAATTAACATTCCCCCTAGCTTCATATGATGACCATGATGTCATATGGTATGGAATATCCCTTTGGTCAGTTGAGGGCAGCTGTCCTGGCTGTATCTCCTCTCAACTCTTTGTGAACCCCCAGCTTACTTGCTGGTGGCCCAGCATGAAAAGCAGAAAAGGCCTTGACTCTATATAACCATTGCTCAGCCAGAGTATCCCTGTATTATCAGCACTGCTTCCAGCACAAATCCAAAACATAGCCCCACACTAGCTACTATGAAGAAAACTAACTTCACCCCAGCCAAAACCAGCGCACACACTTTCTAAATCTGTATTTTAGTGTTTATTTGCATGTGTGCATCTTCCTAGAGTCCTATTGCTAGCTCTCTTTCTGAGCACCCCTTTGCCCCTGAATGAGAGCTGAGCAGTCAGGTGTATCTGTGAGGACTTCTACAGATGGTTGTAAGGCAAAAACCTCACTGCAAGAAGCATTAATGCTATCCTGCCACCTCCTAAGACCACCCAGAACTTACAAGCATCCAAAACCATCCCGACACACAGAGTTTCATGAAAGATGCAAGTTAACATCCATTCAGTTTCCAAGCAAAAAGCCACACAGTATGCAATAGCACAGCCTGTACACTTAAAAGCTCTTTCTGAAGACTCTGTTCTTCCTTAAGAAAAACAGCACATGCCCCCACTCATTCAGAAATGGGGGAATTGCAGCCTCCTGACAATTTACACTCAAACAGCTTCCTGAAGAGAAACCTCATATACTTTCCTACTGAATCAGATTCATTCAAGTGGGTGGTGAATTGAACCTGCATATTTTAAGCTTTAAAATTCTTCAGGATGGAAAACATTGTGTAAGATATTAGGTCTTCTGATTTTTCCCATATATGCACAAATTACTTTGAACTACTAAGCCATTAAACCCCTTCCATAGTAATACATTACTTAACCACACTTCATTAGAATTTACTACAAACTTCCAAGTAATTCATATTTCACTCAGGAAAGAGATGTGTTGCAGTACTTGCTGCATTGCCATCAAGTAACTGTTACCAAGTAACTGCTGAATTCCAAGCAGAGATTTAAAGTTTAAGCATTTTGGTAGACACAAGATACATTTGTCTTGGTTAGTTCTTAGGAAAACCCAGTGTATTAGGCCACTCCATTGCTTTGTTCTTAAAAGCAGAGACACTGACCTGACAGGTAGAGCTCCTGATCCAGGTCTGCAGAGCAGGGATGATGACAGCAACAAGACCCATCAACAGTCCAGCGATTCTCAGCAAAGCCAGGGTTACAAGTCAGACCCAAAATCAGTCCATGAAATCCAAACAGTAACTCAGGAACAGATCTGAGAAGAGATATACCTAAAACAACTCAGTCTGAGTCTAACCCTTCAGGTTGGACCTTAAATTTGCTCCTGCATTGATGGGCTGCAGGTATGGGTTGAGGGCCAGGTGAAACTGGTCAGGGCAATTACAGCCCGGTGCTGTCCTGAGGTCTGACAACCAATCACCCCTCATTTTGTCTTACTCTATTTTGAACCTGCTGATTCCTTCCCTCTTAAGCATCAGAGAGCTGTACAAGGCTAGACAGTTTTGCCATGTGTGGCTTCCCTCAAGTTAACTGATTTTCTTTTCATAGTGCTGTGTATTGTTTATTTTGCTTTGTCTTAATTCAAGTACAGAATGAAATGCACAAGTGCATACTGGGCTCATACTCCACTTGCACCTATGCACTGCAGCTTCTTAAACTGCCACTAAGGTATAATCTCAGCCTCCTACTGCACACAGGGCAATCAGCTGCAACAATGCGCAGGCGGGACTGTTGCCCCACACTTATGACTACAGCTGTTTTGTTACTGCCCTTGAAAGCAAACCTTGATCAAAAATACTGTGGCAAATGTATTTCAATTCAGAATCCAGAGTGAGATCTGAATTTCACAGCCACTCTCTAGAAAGTAAATTTTCATATCTGGGCAAACTGATGTCCCAAAACAGCTTGAAAGGTCGCATTTTGAAGCTCAATTACAGCTCTACTGTAGCATCTACTAAAAGGAAGTGTCGGAAGATATTCAGCTGTAGAAACCAGAGGGATAAAGTGCAATTATATTGCATGTAACAAAACAAATAACTTAGAAAGTCTGACTTACACAAAAGATTGCATTTTTGCCATACATCTGGGAATTGTTATTGAGGAAAGGTTTTCATATACATGTACGTTCCCCCACAGAAAAACTAAAATTACCATTATAATTAAGCCATTATATTCCTTCTGCTCCACCTATTGAGTCTAAACAGGAAAACAATGAAATTGTTTGTTTTCCTTAAAAATAATAATGAGAGAAAGCAAATTTATACCTCATCAAAAGAAAATAAGCTTTTTACAAGGGCTTCTTTTCCATGTTCATATTAAGTCTCATTTTAAGCAGACAGTATTTCAGAAGAGAGAAGATGTATCATTTCCTTTTGTTGTTATTCATTAATACATTCTGCAGCCTGTCAAACATCTAAAGTGTAAGCTGAGATTCTTAAAACCCTACAAGGCTTACTTATATTTAAAATTCCTATAGATCTTTTTTCTGAAGATATGAAGATTGTGAAAACGTCAGAGAAAAGGGATCAGCCAATTTTCCAAATGAAAGAGTCACAAACCATGTGAGTGAAGAGATGAAATACCGTCAAACTTTACGATGGCAAATGTTGAAACTCCCATGTTCTTTAAACGTGGCAAAATTGGAGACATCTTCCAGACCACACACTTTGGTCTACCATCTTTGATGAGTGGAAAATACTGCTAGCAAAAAAAGCCAAAAAATACTAGTGGTGTTATTGGTATTTTAAATTTGTGATGTGTGTTTATTTGCATATATTTAGTTCCAGAGTTACTTCATTTAACTATTTAGCTTTAATAACATGTCTGCATCTGCTGCAGTGAACTGCAGATCACATTCTCTACTGGGAAGTCCAAAACAAATGAAATGGAAGTGCTCTGTTCATCTAAGGAAGGGTTTCCTTTGCATGACAGTGTGAGACAGACACTAAAACAAATCAGATGGGATCCTTGCCAAATGTTGACACAGGTTAACTACAAAACTGACTTTAATTCTCTTAAAATTATATAAAGGATACAACCCTATCCTTTTAGTGAATTATTTTTCATGAAGAAAATATTATCAAACATATTTGTATGATGACTTGATGCTTTTTAAAATAGATTCGATTTGCCAGTAACATCTACTGTCTGAGGGTTTTTATATGGTATTGAACATACTGCATATGCTATATTATATGCTACTGAACATACTGTAAGCACTGCAAAAATTTCTAAAAGCTGTATATGTGCTGTAGATCAAGCTATAGCCATGACTTTGGCTATTCGAAGATTCGGCTTTATTAAAGTACACCATGTACGTGAATTAAAATTAAAAATTTTTTAAAATTGAAAAAAGAAATGCCAAATCAAATGTTGATACATGTATGTGTTTGTGTGTGCACCCTCTGCGCACTTGTGTTTAAACACTTTATGTCTGGAAACACTGTCCATGTTGTTTTGGGTCATTGCACAGCATGCTGGGAACCTGTGTGGTTTGCTATATGCTTCAAAAGTAATATTTGCTTGTATATGATGTCTACATTTTCCAAAGAAGAGTGTTATAGCAAAGACTCTTCTAACTAATCAGTGTTACCAAGACAGCCTCAGAGGCAATAACACAACCATAAAATCCTGTCTTGCTGTACACTGTCCTTAAGACATCGGACTAAAACACTTGGTTCTGGAGCAGCTATAAAGTTTGGGGTGGTACTTTCATCACCTGTTCATCAGCTAAGACAAACTAGCTGATTTTATGAGTGCTCCTACTCCATTTCTGTAGAAACAGAAAACAATATCTTTGATTCACTGCTGAAATTTTGGAGGGAGTACGTGGGTAAATCATGACTTCAGAGGTGTGAATAACATTTTTGTGAAACCACTCCAATAGCGTTTTGGGCTGTGCTTGGTGTGATACATTATCACTAAAGCTGTGCAAGGAAGGCTTTTTATTGCTTCAACTCTTGAATTAAAAATGGAACTGCCTTAGAGGAGAAAGAGCTGAACTGCAGCTTTCTTCTCTCGGATGAAATAATAAAAACTTTGTTCAGTTCTATCACTGGGATCTATAGCAAAGCTTTTGGCTTTCTGGCTCATGGAAGAAAAGCAGTGTAAAGGGCAGCAAGTGAATTTTAACCTTTCCTTGAGCTCTACATCCCTGCTACACTGTACAGGATATCCCCGAGGGTAGATATTCTGCTTTGTACATGTCGCACAAAAAGTCACATGGGACAAGGGAGCAAGACCAACTCTGCAGTACAGTATCTAGTACATTTCAAATGACTTCTTTGAAGACTTGCTCTGTAACTTTCAGAGGGACTGAGGTGAAGCTGACCGGCTGGTGGTTTTCCAGATCCTACTTCCTTCCCTTTTTTTAAGACAGGTGTAATGTTTGAGTTTTTTTAGTCACTGGGGATTATACCTGTAATTGCTGTGACCTTTCCAACACTGGAGAGCAGCTTCACAACGTCGTCTCCTCAAAGCATCACCTTCAGACCCATCCCATCTTGTCTCCTAGGCTTATATAGGTGCAGCTCACTGAAAGTGTAGCAGTAGTAAATGATGTTGCCAATTCTGGATATTTTATAATAGGAACCACATATAGCGATTCTCACTGTCTGACAACAGGCTGTCATCTCAACCACAGCCAGCTTCTGAAACTTCTCCAGCAGGCACAGAAGTAGAATATGATCTTTATTATTATTATTATTTGTTAAATTGCAGCACTTAAAAAGTCCTGTGATTTTGAAGAATTTTTTAAAGATGAAACAAACAAAATTAAATAAACGTGCACTTTGATATCTCTATCCAGTGTTACAGTACAGATGACAAAATTAGGAAATGGGAATGCTTTCTCAGAGCTTGATGTAACATGTTGGGCTTTATAAATTTCCAAGCTTAACCACATCCCACACAGATATTAACACCCACTGTGGTAATTTCTGACTATAGAATCTCATTTCTGAGGTTCTGAATCATCAGGTACATAAGAGTCAGGAAAATATTGGTGCTTTAATAGACACAATTGACAAGAGGGTGGGGGGCAGAGGAGGAAACCTCTTACTATTACAAGTAACAACATCTTTCTTCATAACTACTGAGATTTATTTGGGGAAAAAAAAGTTTGAAGTGAAATTACCAGCAATTTATGTGTAGCTGTGGCAACTTTCAGAAAGTATGAAAAGGAAAAATGGATAAAGCAGAAAAATAAATTTGCGGATAATCTGGCACAAATAAAATTGAAATTTTCCAAAATCGAGTGCATTTCCATTTAACAAGGATCCTCTCAAAAGGAAATTAAGTCTCCCAAGATCCCATTTTTATAGCCTACAGTCAGTTTTTGTAACTGGAAACCTGTCAAGGTAAAATGAGTCCATTTTCTACAGAAAGAGAGAAAGAAGAGCTTCAACAAGAGATTTTTAACTGCTTACAAAACCATCCTTTTGCTTCAGATTTAATCCTATAATCACACACAGTATGCAGACGGAAAATGTTACAGTATTTACTTGTAGTTGAATTGACTGAGAAAAGTGTTACTGTTAGACACTTGCCTTATCTTAAGAAGCATTAAATCTGCTGGATGTGATGAAATCTGTTCCAAAGCATTTATCAAACACTGTGAAAAACGGCAAGATTAGTAACACGGCAAAGTCATCATTTCTCTAGTCAAAGGTACAAGTTTCTTGGAAATGGGAGAAGTAGAGAACGTTCACTTCAATGAGTAACCTCAGGAAACTTTGACACACTATGTTGGAAAAGCCTGGAATATAGATACTGTTTCTATACAGTAATTCTTTTGAATACACTATAAAAATCTCCACATGGCTTTCAGCGTGCTGTGGCCAAAGTCCCAGATGCTGCAGTCATTCCCAAGGTTTATGCTTTGAAACTACTGCCCTAAACGCAAGCTCAGTCTCACACCATGGTGAACACCAGCTAAGAGAGGCGAAAACACCTGCTCCCAAATGCCCTGCTGACATGGAGAGTGGGGATGGAGCGCGCTCCTTCAGCATGGGTAGCTGACAGGCACGGGAAGAGGTGAAAGTCACCTTGTCAGCAGCAGAGACACGCAAAGTACACTTAGTCACTACAGAAGACTTGGATGGGTTCTTCATGTGCATCATTGTACGATGCATCATTATGCTGAGTCAGAGATACTTTATGGTCCAACTTCCTACTATCACCACTCAGTGTTCTCAGGCAAAATCTCTTGTCTTCCAACATCGCTTGGTATGCTGCATAGAGACTGCTATTTTCAGTAGCTTATTATCCTACGTTTCCATGCTACAGCAGCATGCAGCTTCTAGGTATAGGTATATTGTTTGGGAGTTTGTGCTAGAAACATATTCTGTATTTTATACGTCTGAAGCAATTCAGTCAAAACACAAATTTTAAAAAATCAGCTTTTTTTCTATTAGTTTGGGAGTCACTAGTGGCAATATTTAGTCACTGATATGTTCATGTTAAAAATCAGTGATCTAGCAAAAGAGAAAATTATGAAAGCATGTAAGAAAGGTAGATGTGTCTAAAAAAAAACACCAACAAAAATAAACCAGGAGTAAAAATAGTTACATGTAGGAAGTAACTAAGCTTGTCGGGGGAAAAGGACAGATAACCACAGAGCTTTTACAGGAAGACTGAATGTAATACTTGTTTTAAAATAAGGAAGGATTGAGGAAAAACTGTGTGTAAAACATAGAGATCTCATTTGTCTTTAGTTTAAAAAGACACTTTCAAAATAAAATACTGCTTTTTGACAAAGGGAAAATTCTTATCCAGTGCTACCTAGCATGTCTCAGACTCAAGGCCTTTTAAAAGCATGCTGCATCTGTCTTATGCCATTGTATGCCATTGTAAGTCTGTAATGTTGGACACTGTCCTGCTTTCACTGGGATAGAAACATAGAATCAGTTTTCTATTCAGGAAAGCTGCATTTTTGAGAAGATTGCAGCACCCAGTTCGGTGGGAATAAGGATGATAAGACACTTTGTTTTATGTGTTGGCCAGCACTGGTATGCATTTTGCCATAGTAATCAAGGTCTTCAGCACTGCAGAGTTAGCCAGGTGCAGAAGCTAGGAGGAGCAAAAGCCAGTGCAGATGATCCAAGCTGGCCAACAGGAGTATCCCATACTATAAACATCAGGCTCACTGTAAACTGGGGAGTTTGCTGGGAATGGCCCTCTTTCCTCAATTGTCGCCATCTCTGGAGGGTTTCGCCTGTCATTCTTCTCTCAAGACCTACTCTCCCTCATTCATTGTGACCATCATGCTTTCATTGAAGCTGTGGCATTTGCAGTGTTATTTAGCATTTGCTGATGGGTATGCACAGCTCTCAACCACTATATTGGCCAAGCATAACTTTGTGTATTTAATGTTAAAATTGGTATTAATATTAGTTTATTATAATTATTATCTTACTAAATTTTGACCCATGCATCTCCTTTCTTTTTCCTGCTTCCCTTCTTTGGGTGGGGAGGGGTCATCAGTGCATTGGGTTTTCCATGAGGGGGTTTTCGGTTGTGTCTTTGGTAACAGGG
>NW_010186198.1:0-7826 GCF_000695765.1 Mesitornis unicolor
CTTTTGAGGACTTTTTTCCCCTGTGGAAGGTAGGCCACGTGGAAGCAGCGAGAGAGAGGCTGGGCTGAGAGTGGTGGGAAGACCCACTGCAACCCCCACTCCCATCCCCCTGTGCCTCAAGGCAAAGGGGGGAGGGGGAAGGTGAAGGAACCGGGAACAAAAGCTGAGCCCAGGAAGAAGGAAGGGGTGGGGGGAAGGTGTTTTGACTTTAAGATCTGGTTGCATCTCCCATTGTTCTACTCTGATGTTGGTAACAAATTAAAATTGTTTGGTTTTTTTTTAATTCCATATGATGAGTCTGTCTTTTGCCTGTGACCTGTTTAAGTGGTGAGAAGCCCTCCCAGTCCTTATTTTGACTAACCCCTTTTTTTGGGGCATCGTGGTGCTCAGTTAGACACTGGGCCTAAACCATGACATAAGATTACACAACGGTCTATGCAGCTCAGAATAAAACTCCCTTTGATACAGAGCGTAACAGAATTTTAGTTTAAGAGCTGGTGTTATAATGAATAATTTTTAAAGTCACTGATTTCAGAAACAGTTCACAAGTCTGATGACAAAAGCTTTCTAATTTGACCTTTTGAACAGAAATGTCACTGGGATTTCTACTTCTCTGAAAAAAAAATGGTTTAGAGGTAAACATCTTGCCATTTCCCTACCCTGCCTCTCCTTTGGAAAATATTTTTGCTTAGGCTTTATTAGTGTGGGCATTAAACAAGGTACTGCCTGTGCGCCTTTACCAAGTGGCCAGGTACAGTTTGGACTCCTAGACCTTTCCTTTCCCTGATCTTTCCTGCACAGAAACTGATGGTCTTTGCTCTGAAGGCTAAGCTTTAACATCACTATGCAACGAGCAGAGATGCGTAGCTGGAGGAGTCACAGGAGACCCACTGCCTCCTGCCATGGAGGAAGGGTCCCAGCTCCTCCGCCTGAGCCAGGAGTGAGCTGTAAATGACCACGCTTAGATTAGGAAAGGAGAAAGCGCATGTGTTGGCATGCAAACCAAGATCATGTTTTCCTCCTAAGTCCTTCCTGGTCTCTCTGTCACTCACATCTCTGACCTAGCTATCATCTTGGACATCCGTATCTGGATTCTCATATTGAGACTATGCTTAACTCCTGCCAAGTCATTCTGATCACCATCAATCATAGATCAACTTATTTGTCAACCTACACGGCTAAAACTCCTCCTCCTCCAAGGCTTTCACTTTGCATTCCAAAGGCTGCAACAACTTTTCCTCAAGCATTACCAATGCCCCCGGCCAACAGGGAGCTGTGGGAGACCCAGATACTCGTGCCACGCTTGGACCGCCTTCTTCTTCCTCCATCACACCCAGCCTGAATTGCTTGTCCTCACAGGGATGGATTCTCCTGGCCCACTATATACTCAGCGTCTCGCTGGGATTTGATCCTTGTTTCCAAACAGACAACCAGTCAGCCCCAGTGCTTTTTTTGCCTTCCTTCACACCTCTCATCTTACGGGGGAACAGGGGCTCTTGGCAACATCTGCAAGGCACCCACTGTTCTTTTCCCAAATCAAATGGCTTTTTTCTATGATGTTACAAAAAAACAAAAAAACCCAAACAAACCCAAATCCTCCCTGACTTTATGTTCCATTTCATAAAAGCTGCCTCTTTACCTTCTTTCTGTAGGAAACATTTCAAACGTTTGTTTTGAAGCAACTCTACTGCTTGAGACAAAATGCCGAGGACTCAGAAAATTTTACTGTATTACTTTAACCTGGAAAACCTCGGCAGACATTTCCCCTTGGGTTGACTAGAACAGCGTTATTTCACTCTCACAATTTATTCATATTTTCCTAGCGAAACAGCACATTCTTTGCACACTCGTCCAGCACAGATGATTTTGTGATGGCAGAGAGCAGAACTTCTGCTGGTGGCAGGAGATGCTGCACAGCCCCCCTCTCCCTTCACACCTGAGGATTAACATTGCAGATGCCCCGCATGTGCCCTGCTGCAGCAACCTCTGCTGCACCTGCTTAATTTGTGCAGCTAAATGAATTCAAATTCAGACCCCAAAATAATGTAAAATAATGTGACACAAGCTCGCTCAGCTAGAAGTTTCAAAGGAAAAATTCCTTTTACTTGATAAAAACACAAACAAAAAAGATCCCACAGAGATCCTGGTCCTTACAGGGTATCAGGTGGTTCAGCTTGCCTATGAAAATGCACATTATGATGCTAGGCAGCACCACTTAAAGAGGAGATACTTTTTTCATTCTGTTCCTCTCTCACATCTAATGAATGATGAAATGGCAGTCACGTTTGCTGCAGACAGGAAAACTAACATGGGACAACTTTTGACAAACATATTTAAAGCTCCGCTGTTCTCTGCATGCCAACACTGACTCACTGTTTTTGCTTTCCAGAAGGAAATCAGTGAAAAAAAACCTAACCCCAAAACACTGAAAAAGCAGTCACTGGGATAAAATTGTTCTGCATTTGCCTTGCATCCCATCAACAGGGACAGAAATTTTCTCCCAGAGACAGAGTCCACCTCTGGCCCTTGGGTACAGTCTGCGCTTGACCGGGGGGCCCTGTGACTGCTATTTTCCATATATTTAAAGACAATACTGAGCTGCATTGTTAAGGAATCAGTAAGGATCAACCTAAGGATTATAATTATTTCTTCAAAATAGGTAAATAGCATCATTTCATTTGACAGATGAGAAGATTTAGAGCCCAAGGGGAGAAGTTACAAGATGCATCCTAATAAATGAGAAAATGACAAATATTTTTTCAATCCTTGTACAATTCTCTATCAACAGGACATGAAAGACCAGAAAACCTGTGATTAAAATAATGCACAGAAACATGCTTATGGTTCTTCAGACACTCTAGGATCAGTTTTTTGCAGGATGTTTGGAAAGATTTGTAACCCGGACCAAAAGAAGCCTCAGTTGCAAGCACAGATGTTTACATGGTTTGAGGGTCATCACAGAGCGCCTGGACAGCACCAGTGTGCAGACCTGACACAGCTCCAACGTCTGTGATGAAGAGAGCGAGCAGGGGGAGACCACGTGTCACAGAAATGATGCCCAGAATTCACTCCTCCATGATAAATGAGAGGTGACCACGGATGCATACACGAAATCATGAACAAGGACCCAGTCCACCTCTACCCTGTCTGGTCATGACTACATTTGCAGACAAAGTCTCTGTGGGATTGCTAAGCAAAATTTCAAGATAACAGCATTTGAAGGAAACATCCTTATGAACTCTAATTATTATCTGTAAGTCAAGAGGGAAAAATTTCTTTTAAATTTACAAGTTTTCAGTTGGTCGTATCCCATTTTATCTTTTCAAGAAAGCACAGCTCAATCTCGCTGAATAGTCAAGTTCCCTGAAGAGTCACTGCACTCTTGAGGATACAGCCTTATATTGGCATCTACACTGCAAGGCTATTTCATTTATTTTTAAAATCATAATTTAAATTCGCATTTTATTTCCCTCTCTTATTTATGCGCCATTCGAGCTGTCATCAGAATAATCCAACTGGACATCACCGATTTGCAGAGGTAAGTCTGTACTCAGTGAAGGTAGCTGGACTGAAGTCAAGCCAAAAGGAAACTCTGGTATCATCTAGGTAGCTATTCAGCTCTTCCTGTCCTCAGCTTTAAGAAAAAATGCTAAATATTTGTAAATGTAAATATCAGTAAATATTTGAATGGGATATACATAAATAAAAATTATGAATGGGAACTACCTTGCTGGGGATACAGGCAAGTTGCAAAGGCTTCAGGAGGTTTCGCTGATAAATAGCACGATGTCAGATCCTGCACAAAGCCACAGCGAAAATGGGAAGACAGACAAAATCTTGCTCTCTCCTTAGCTTATTGTGGGAGCTTTGCATTGTTTTCTTTATGACCTATGTGTTAAGCAGGTAACGAGAAGGATGGTACTAAGGTAACAGGTGAGGTGGCAAAGTGACTGAGGAAGCATAAGGTCAGAAGATCTTCAAATGCAGAGAAATGAAATTGTCCCAAATACCTGGGCTCAGAACCTGAATACTTACTGCTTCATTGACAACATCAGAGAAAATGAGAAAGATCTTTTTTTATTTCCTTCCAGGTGCAGGTGGATTTTTCCACAGCATCCTGACACGATTTAGCACAAAGATGACTTTCTAGGGACTAGAAAGAATATCACAAGGAAAGCTTACATCATTGGACCTTGGCACACTGGGACCAAACTAGTCCATTTAAGCGTTCATTTTAAATAAACACATTTGCATCTAGTTCTTAAAGATCCAGCCCCTAGATACAAATATATATAGAATATATGTTATTTTGTATATTGAAGGCAAAATTCATAAAATGTGGAGAGACTCAGGGAAAAAACATCGAGCACTGTGCCTTGCTGCTCTCTTTTTTAAATTTTGGGACCGCAAGAGAATCCGCGGCTCTGTGACCGCCCTGTGATTTTGAGCTCATTGTGATGCCCAGAAGTGTCGTTAACAGCTCCCGGCCGCAGCCCCCTGACACCTCCCCCTGTGCCATGCTTCCTGCTCTCAGCACCGCTATTTCTGCACGATATCAACTGAAATACGCTTCCTAAATAACACTGCAGGCTTGCAAGATTACTAGCTCTGAGAGCAGGCACACTGATTATTTACAAATGCCCTGCCGCTGCTTTAAGTAATAAAAGTACTCATCTTATTTATAACCCTTGGGTGGAAACCACGCAGGTATAAATCCTGTGTTTCTGTTCTAAGTTAAGGGTCTTTCTGTCACAGATGAAAGTAAAGTAGGTTATGTATCTATCCACTGCTACATACTCCCTGTTAGTCCTATTCATCAAAAAAAAAAAAGAAAAACGTAAAAAAATAAAAAGAGCTTAACCTACTTTCCTGCCCATCGGAGACTGCGTGGCAAAGGCGCAGAGGTTGGGAGATGGTTCCCTACCTACAACTGCCCTTTGCACAGCTGAGTTAAGGTTTTAGAGGCTCTGAAAGGCTTCAAAGGAGAAAAATGAGACAGCAAAAGAGATTTTGGGGTGTGTAAGGAAAAGCAGGCCATGTTAAGGAAACCACTTCCTGAAGATGCAAGAAAAAGTAAGAAAACTAAATTATTTAAGGCAGATGCATGGGTCCTAGGTGTAAGCAAACTCCAGTTGCTGGCTGGAGGCATTATATCTGAATTATGATCATACACAAATTGACCTATGGAAAGAGCTGTAAATTTGAAGTCCAGGCTCTGTAAAAGCAAAAGGGCAAGAAATAGCCAAGTGTGGCCATTCAATACTGGGGTGAAGACCAGCCTTGGAGCAGAGGCATGCACGTCCTGCGGCTGCAGCTGCAGGCAGGGGCTGAGTGCGGGCAGGGGATGCCGAGTGCCAGCAGGGGTGGGTGCTTTCCCCGTCCATCCCAGTGCAGGTGGGCTCCCACTTGGCATGCTCAAGACCCCCACCCCAGGTACCTGGCCAAGGCTTTCACAAGTGCTCTCACAGAGAACCAGAAAAAGGAAAATAAACTGAATTGGTTTTCTGCCCTTTACAAGAAGAGAATCTTTGAAAAAAAATAAACTTCCCCAAGAAGATGAGCACAGGCGACCAACGGGCTGACCCCCCAGCCCAGCTGCAGTCCGCCTCCGGAAAGAAAAAACAACAACCCAAACCCTCCGTCTCCTTAATTTCCAGGAGGTTTAAAACACATCATCTTTTCTCCCCGCTCAGACGTTAGTAATCACTGCGGAAATGATTTAATTTGCGTGCCGAATGCCTCATTCAGGCGAGCGGCAGCGCGTCGCTTCACTGATCAATCAATGCGATTGTTGGTGCGCTTGTTTGTTTAGGCAAGGCACGGCAGACACTTCGGCGGTTTTCGGAAAATGTTTCCATTATTAATTGTTCTTGAAAGAATTGCTTCATTGATCATTTAATCTCCAAAAAGAAAATGAATGCTCTTCAGGGCAATAAGAGGGTACAACAGTAAAGAACTGGAGCAGCAATTATAATTTGTTTCTTAGCAACTAATAGCAAAAATTATGGGATTTGCTTGGGTACAAGATATAACAGGATCATTCCAGCAATGGGAATATTGAAAAATATCCTTTTCAGTATAATGTTGGGAGTAATTTTCTTTTTCTACCATCACAGTGAAATTATTTGGGGATGGTAGGTCAAAGCCCCAAAGCATACTCACTACAACTGCATTATTACTGTATTTTCTGCTACCATTTGCGCCGCACAGTGCTGAGTCCTAGCTGCTAATTCATGCGTAACAATTATTTTCACAGAAACACTTCTATAAAACAAGTTCTTCTAATAAAGCGTGGGGGGAAAGTGTGTTTTCGGAAAGAACTGTGTGATTCCCTGCAGTTAGGAGCATGTTTCCGGTAACGAAGAAGAAAGAGTTTCTGTAAAAGAGCAATCCAACGGAAAATGTACAAAAAGTTAAGTCTGACGTTGCTGCCCTGGCGAGCTGCGGAGGGAAGCCTACCTGCAAACCCTGTCCTCCAGGCACAGTTTAATCTTCAAATGCAGTAAAACAGTTCAGATTAAATTCCACGCACAAAATCAGCCATTTCGCTTGACCGGGGCTGTCTGGAGGAGGAGGAGAAGGAGGAGGAGATCTTGGAGACCTTTCCCCTTCCAGCTCATCCCACCTGCCCGCAGCTCCTGGGCCAGCACAGCGAGGGTTTGCTGCTGCTCCAGCATCCTCTGAGGATGCCTCCCTCCAGCCCCAGCATCCCTGGGGCCTCCTTTCTCTTCTGAAAATTGGTATCTCAGCCCCCTGGACTTCTCAGTGTCATTTTTGCCAACTGCAGAAAATACCCATAGCATTAGCATTGACCTGTTAAATGACAGATCTGAGGAAAACTCCTCCATAGAGAATTGCTGTGGGTCAGAAAGGCACTGGTTTCAGGGAAATGTCTCTGTGTGGAGTAGGAGGGAGGACACACACCATTCTCCCAGCGTGGGGGTGTGACAACGTGCAAAATGCTAAAAACCCCTGAAAAGTAGATCTCATTTCTCTAACAGCTCATGTTTCACAGACATCGCTTTTAGGCATTTTTTAGAACAACGGGAGGCAAAACAACACGTGACTGAGAAACTGCACCAATTTGAACTTGATGTTCCCTCTTTGGATGCTCATTTCAAAATCAACAGCATGTGACTAACACTGGTATAGATGAGAAAGGCAACAACTACTGCGTGGCTACTCACCCGCTCACCAGAGGGTATCTTTTTAAGCCAGCATTACTGCAGGTAGCACTGTCTTGGTGTATTTTCAGGTTAAACAGCAAATCCTGCTGAGGCGTTTAGGGCCAAATTGAGTCTCGTTATCGCAGCAGGGAAAGGATATTTCATCTACCAGCATTGGGGATGGCTCCACAGGAGAAGATAGGGGTCATCTGCTGGGAGAGCTGAGCAGAGCCCTGGCCCCATCCTGGTGATGAATTGGCTGCCGCAGGTAGAGGTGGTGATGCAGCAGATGTGGCCTGGACCCCCACCCAGGGTGGGGGGCAAAGGGGTGCCCAGATTAAGCCTCTGCACTGCAGCTGGAGCTGTGTAAAAATGTCTGGCTCCAAAGCTTTGGTGGTAAAAAGCGAACTGCAGCCTCAGCAAGGAAAGACAAATATCAAAGTCAATCTCTAATTAGAGATGTTTTTCTATTGGTGCTTATAAATCAGCTGAAATGTAAGATAACAACTGCCATTCTCTTGCTGGGCTGAGTCCTGTCTTGCTTATCCCATCACACCAACGTGATCATAAAATAAAAGATCTGGACACGACTTACTTCTCCGAACCCACTTCCACCAGCCTTGCTCATTTTCAAGAGGTTTGACAATCTCGCCCATTCCT
>NW_010186198.1:7857-16775 GCF_000695765.1 Mesitornis unicolor
GGTTAATCAAGAGCAAACCCAAAGAAGCAGACCAGAGACACAAGTCATGTGGCAGCTGGCACCTTCCATGGTCACCCACCTATGGCAATAGACTGGGGGCTTCTGCAAAGACATTGGTGGTGGGAAGCCAGTGGGACTCAGCTGCCCAAAAGCACAATCCTTTGGACATCTACCACACTCAATGGTCAGCAGAAGTGGAGGAGGAATAGATTTGAAGGCCCTTGGGTCATTACCTGCACAGGGCATGGAGTACAAGCATAGTCCAGGTGGTCAGTAGTAGCTGTTGTCAAGAAGATCAGCACTAGCAGAGGCCACCAAAGTGAAACTCAATCTTAATACATAGTCCTTCAAACCCACACTCCTGAGAAGGGTCTGCAAATGTGGCACAGAACCGGCTGCCGAGCTTCCCTAGGGAAGAGCATTGATGCTGCCTCGCACTGCGAGCAGACAAGCTCTTAAAGCCTTCTCTGGGACTAAACTTTGTGATGTTATGCCTACAGCAATGCGAGCACCAATGCAACTTTCAGCCCCTCTATGCTCAAATGTTCCGGCTTGTAAATTATTTCACAGTTGGCAGAGATAAGTTGGCAAGGATGCTCATTAAAAGCGCGGCCACGAGCTGCTCAGCACCTTTCAGTGATGCCAAAGAGAAGGGGAGCTCAGCAGGCGAATGACTTGCAAACTCATCACTCTGAGGGGCATGGTCCAGCTCTGGTGCCACTAAAAATCAATACAAGTTTTATCTTCAGCTTAAATGGAAGCAGGATCCACGCCATAGTAAACAGCTTTAATCATACGTCTGAAGGGGTAGGTACTTCTCAAAACTGCAGCATCAGAGCTGCGCTTCTGTGTTACTTCCAAACAGAAACTATGTTACAGTGAATAAAATTGTCAAGCTAAGCCCCATCCCCTAAAATAAAAAGTACATAATTTAATCTAGTTCAGCTGTGTTTTCATGTATCGTTTTGGAAAAGCCATTGTTAGAATCCACACTCAGAGTTTAAAGCTTTTTTTAAAAAAATTTTTTCTGAGAGCCTGTATTGCCATAAGCACACTGTTTAGGGTATCGTTAATCCATATTCTGTTACCGTGGCACAGCAGATTCCTCACTTTCCAAAAATATGTTCAATTTCAGAGACAACTAGCATTGGGAAAAAAAAAAGAAAGAAAAAACAAAGAACAAATCTAAAATGTAAATGACAAATCACAAAGCAAGTATTGGGGCAAAATATTAGCACTTTTATCATAATGAGTTTGCAACCTAAATACATACTTCAAGGATTAAATTGCTGACCCTCTCTGACCTCCACAGGATGTTGAATAGTTAGATCATGGTTTAATCTTCAGTGAAAATGCCAGAGAAGAATAACACAGCCCTTGGAGAACGAACAAATGTGTATTAAAGGTGCCCCATGATTCAGAATTTAACTCTTAAGAGGAGGAAAAACCAGAAAGCTCAAAACCCCAGACATCAGTCTCCAAAGACACAGCAGCAATTTTCTTCAGAAATAAAAATGAGATAACACCAAAATCACACAACACACGATCAGGACGGGAAATAAGGGATTGCCCAGATACAACTGGATTGCGTCCTTCGATGCCAAGGCTGAAGAACATGCATTACTAATAGAGATGCCTATTTTTGTTGGTTCTTTGAGGCAGAGCTTTTGTGATAAACTTAAACCACTCTGTATTTCATAATTCAGCTAATTCTGGTTGCAATCCCTATGATTATACAAGACAAAATGACTTACTGCTTTGTGAAAGCACAGAGCTTACCTTGATAAATGCTATTTTTTTGTGTTCCTTATTCAAGTTCCCCATTATTACTTTAACCGGAAAAGAACAAGCTTTGGTTTTTAATTCAATTTCCTTAACTAAGAATCAGTCAAACCAAATTTGTATTTGGTCAACAAGAAAAAATGGAAGATTTTTGCCAGACGTATCATTCATCAAGACAGATAAATTAATCAGAATTTAATAAACATTCTGTATGTGAAGCGAAGATAAAATGTTAAATGTTGACAGTTTCTTAATTTTCATGCAGAATTCTCTGTGTTTTCCAGCTCCTGGTTATTTAGTGCGTAACAATTTAAACTGGCAAGGAAGTTGATGTATTTCTACTGCAGTAGCAAGTGGCAACTGCACTTGCCAGTATCAGCATCCTCCCTCCCAGTCCCTTTGAAGCCCAGGACCAGTAGCTAAGGAGCTGCAACCTGGTACCCAGCTTGATCTTAAACGCTTCACTTCAGCAATGAGTATGAGCCCAGCCAAGGGGGTGCTGAAGAGCTTTGCTCTGGATAACGATACTTTCCCAGCCTACCCTAACAGCGAGCAGAAGGCCACGATTTGTAAGATGGAGCCTGCTGTGAAACCTGCAGTCCCCAGAGGAGCAGACCAATGCAATGTTTATGAAGTGATCACCTTGACATACTGGAGTGATGAGATTGGTCTTGAGGAAGCTGTTCATTACCCATCCAGAGTGAAAATGCGCCTTCAGTCACGGAAAAACATCTGAAATAGTCTGTTCTATTCTATCAGCTTCTCTTTTACCAGATGGTCAAAAGCATCATTCGTTAAGCTCTACTGAAAGCTCAGCTCACCATCACTGATAGCTTCATGTCTAGGAACCAATTGCCTTGAATTCTGCACAGGCACGCAAAGCTATTTCATAGTAGGTCCTGCAGTAATTATTAAGCTGCTATGCACACCCCCCCTAGGACAATAACACGGAGAAATTGGAGAGATAATGGATTAAGAAGTCAGTGTATCTGTTCTCTGCCTTCACCTGCACAATCACATGAGAAAAAAGACGACTTGTGGTCCTGCGTTATCACTTGCCCACTTTTACAGACTTTATCCTGTACCCCAAAACGGCATTTCATAATTTCATGTAATGTTAATTTCCATCAAAACCTGCGCCTTTCTCTACCTTAGCCACCAGCAAGAAGCTGCAACGCTGAATTTAACCCAAAATAAATATTAAGCAGCCCATTTTCCCTCTTAGAGTTACAAAATATCACCTATACCTGAAAGTACTTGTATCTAAGCACTGAAACCTAGGACTTATGGAAACTGTCATTGTGAATTTATTCCTTAGAGAAAGAGTATGCTCCTTCAAGTATTTTCAAGCTTTAATTCTTCAAGGAAAGGAAAAATCAATGGTGATAGCCCATTTGCCAGATACTTCCCTAGGTGGCCTCTTTCTCAAGTAATAAGACAGGTAAAACCCTGCATACTACGTATCATTTCTGGTAAATCATCATAAACCAAGGCATCCGTTCTGCATTCACATTTCCCCTCCAGATCCAGATGTTTACTCCATGAACAGCTCAGTACCACGTAAGGCATTGGGAAGGGTTAGCAAAGCCAGCATTGCTCGCAGTTTCTCCGGCATGCCATGGGAATGGAGGCTGTGTCATTACTTACAAGCAAACTGAAGCTTTGCTTCTCTGCTGATGATGGTTCCAAACGGGTTTGTTGCTACACACTGGTATGTTCCGGTATCTTGGGTTTTATTTGGATTATTGATCAACAGGTTGCCTTCCACCACACTGTAGCGGTAATCCATACCAATGTCAATAATGGTTCCATTTAACTTCCACCTATAGCACAAAATGCTAAAGTTAAATTCTGCTTATATTAATGAATACTCTGGGGTATTTAAAAATACAACACCTAGTAAATAAAGAAAGCTTTAAAACATCTTTGACTACTTAATTTAAAAAAGGCATGAAAATGCAAATTTCCTGCAGAGTATTGAAATATTCCAGTATTAAACTGAAAGAGCAATATCCTTGACATACATTTCAGTCTCTGATATGATTAATGATTCTGTAGCTACTAGTGTTGCTGGTCTTTGGAATTAATCGTTTTGCAAGGGGAAGCCCCAGAAACAGGATCTTTAAACCATTCAAGTCTACCAAGGTTGGATTTTTTTCCTCTCCTGACTTGCTGGCTGTTTGTTTTTAAATTTAAGACAATTCACTCACAGCCAAAGTTGTCACAAACTGGGGCACTGTGAAATTCCAGCACCAGGTTGCCCCAGGTCCACCAACCCTCATCCCCACCAGCCCTTGCTGGAGCCACAGCCACACAGCAGCTCCTTTCACCAGAATGTACAGAAAAACAATTTGAGTATGTTTGCACCAGTGAATCAACAGAGTTTATCACATTAAATAGTTGGTCATGTCAGAAGACAGCAGGGGGGCTGAGGTCTGACGCCTCTAATTGGTTTCAGAGTGGCATTTACTTTGGTGAACAAAATGAGAAAGGCACTAAAACAAAAACCAGCAGCCCAGCATCACCACAGCAGTACAGCATCTTTTTTCTAAGGATTCCAAAGCAGTAACTAAAGATGAGAACAATTAAGAGCTATGCCCACATTTATGGAAAAGGATGGTTAATCTGGGAGCCAAGACTATTTATAATCTTTTTGTAACCTTTCTGAACTCTCCAAATTTTGCAATTGCGTTGCAATGCGTGGTGATTTCCTGAGCCTGTTTTCTCGCAGTAGACTCCAGGGGCATCACTGAATTACACAGCGTGATGCACGCAGGAGAGGCCCTTGGAGGATACAGTGGAGATTGTGCTAAAGAATGGTTAAACATTCAACAAACCCAATGGTTGGTCTGGGATTTCCTTTTACTTCACAGTTCAGCTTCACTTTCTTTTCCTCTGAATTCAAGGGGAAGATCACGCTGTTTGGCTCCTGCAGGAAAACTGGCCCGTGCAGTGTTGTGTCGTCTGCAGTGAACAGAGGAAAAATGTGACAGATACTTGATGCAACCTCCAGTGTTAAAATATAAAATAGTACCTTAGCAGCAACAGGCCGTGCATCATTCACCCGAGAAAAGATGTGATAATGACAGGGTTTTTTTTCTAGAACAGACAGATTTCTTCCAAAATCCACTGAAGGTCATGTGGAGTCAACATTCACAAAAACATTTGTGCACTACATAGAGCACAGATTGAAACTTTACCCAAAGTCCAAATGAAGGGGAACAGGGATGATCCTATTGTGATAGTACAGCTCACTGCAAATAAGAATGCTTAGCTTCACTTTTAAACACTGAAATGTTTTAAATTAAAAAAACCCAAACCAAACAAATGAAACCAAACCAAACCAATCCCTCACTATTAAATACAGGTGCAGAAGGTAAGGACTTTCTTTTAGCTGAATGCAAGGAGGCTTGCTTGAACATTTTCTGATCATGCTCTGCTCTATTGTAGAATCACTAAGTTTGAAAAGATCACCAAGTCCAACCATCAACCCAACACCACCATGCTCACTAAACAGAAGATAATGTGTTGAGGAAGGTGAGAATGAATGTGAATAGCCTTCATATTGCCCGACACTGGGAAATCAGCTGGATTTATTAGGGACGGAACAATAGCTCTTTACTCCAGGGAGAAAATGCTGTCATCTCCACAGAAGGATTTCAGAGAGACTCTGCCAGGAAGGTTATAATAGAGCAACCTCTCCCCTGTGTCTCCTCCCTCAGGCACCACCACAAAAGACAATGCACTAAGCATACAGTCATACCAGTTGTATTTATCTTTATTTTTAATTATATGTTAACGATATCTGCCTGAGACTCATCTATTATTCAAAACACATTTCACATAATCTCTACCTTTAAATTATACCTGTGTGCAACTTACTGTTGCTGGCAAAAAAAGATAATAATAACCATAAAACATACAGGGCTAGATTATGATATCCTGACTTCATCCTCATACCCAGGGCTGCTTCACTCCTTGAACAGCCTCATTTGCTGTAAGAAAGAATATTATAACTTGGCCCATAAAGATTAGAGCTCCAAGTACTATATTAATGGGTTTGAAAATAAGAGAATTAAAACACCTTTTAATTTATCCAGTTTTCTCATTGTAAAATACAGAAGCCAGCCTGGTGCTCAGATCCTGTGTCAGGGGCGCTTCAACTCCCATAGACAAGAGCTTGATTGTGCCGGGACTGGCATAAGCCAGACCATCTGAGCATACGAGTGATGCTGGCTCAGGTATGTCTTGCATCGTCTGTGCCATCTACCTCACACCCCACAAAGTACTCAGATCACTCCCTGCTGTCATTTGCTGTTATTTCAATTATGGTGTATCAATTTATATTGTGTCACATCACGCTAAAGGTCAGGTTCTTGTTCCTCCTCCCATCACAAGAAAATACATCTTGCATTAAAAATCACAGAATCATTAAGGTTGGAAAAGACCTCTAAGATCATCCAGTCCAACAGTCAGCCCAACACCACCATGCTCACTAAACCATGTCCCAAAGGGCCACATCTACATGTTTTTTGAACACCTCCAGGGATGGCAACTCCATCACCTCCCTGGGCAGTTCATTCCAATGCTTGACCACTCTTTCAGTGAAGAATTTTTTCCTAATATCTAATCTAACCCTCCTCTGGCACAACTTGAGGCCATTTCTCCTTGTCCTATCACTGGTTACATGGGAGAAGAGACCAACACCCACTTTGCAACCCCCTCCTTTCAGGGAGTTGTAGAAGGTCATAAGGTCTCTCATCAGCCTCCTCCAGGATTAACAACCCCAGTTCCCTCAGTTGACCCCATAATTCTTGAGCTCCAGACCCCTCACCAGCTTCGCTGCCCTTCTCTGGACACATTCCAGCACCAAAATGTCCTTGTAGTGAGGGGCCCAAAACCGAACAAAGGATTCAACGGGCAGCCTTGCCAGTGCCAAGTAAAGGGTGCGATCACTTCCTTACTTCTGCTGGCCACACTATTTCTGATACAAGCCAGAATGCCATTTGGCCTGAGCTGAGTAACAGGCACACAAACAAATCTCAGGGTCCAAATGTGTCCCCGTATGTCCAGGACATCACTCAGCTGCAGGATCAGGGCCCAGACCATTATAATGCATCATCCTGGGGTGAGATACTGGTCTTCAAGGTATAAGGAAACTGGTCCACATGATGCAATGGGCGTTTTATAGGTAGTTACGTTGTGAGAAACAATCTAACTATTAGTAAGCCACATACAATTCAGTAAACACATCAGACCCAAGGTAGAGAACTACGAAGGTAGAAATAGGCACAAAGAGGTGAAAAAGAGTAAAATTATTTGCCTAGCTAAAATAGAAGCTTGCAAAAGACCAAATGAAACTGCTCTCCAAATGCTACATCTGCTGCTGACACTGTTTAACTTTCAGCAAAAAATCCACTTGCCCCTCCTTTTAGCCAGCAATAAGAAAAGCCCTGGTGCGACCACTACTTGGCATTCAAGAGAACAGTGTTGGGTCAGGCAGGGAGAAGCTGTGAAAGCTGCTGCCAGTGGATCAGCAGAACAGAAGAGGAGGAAAAACCTCGCAATGCTGGGTAAATAACATTATTTCAAGTGCCTTTCTTCTTTCTCTGATTGCTGCCTGTGTATAACCAAGATAAGCAAGTTCAAACTATTTAATCTTCAGCCTGTAGAGTCCTTTGGCTACAGCCTAACGCATGATTGAAATCTCTGCAGCCCAGATCCTAATACGGCTTGTGACAAGAGTCGAGCCACAGTACTGCACAGAAGAGGAGGATTTGGTTCAAAGAACGCTAAATATTCACTAATAAATAAAACAAACTGCTGTCTAGATTCTTACAGACAGAAAACTAAAAGTACCTGTATCATATATAGCCCATTTTTTACTAATTTATAACATTACTGGGTAGAAACGGATCTCAGATGTTTAGTGTCAGCACAGGCAAACGAATTTGCTCTAGTATAGTGTCTGTGGGAGAAAACTTCTAAATGTGAATTTTACACTTAAATATAAATAATAAAAGCGGCAACTTAATTTCTATTGCAATAACATCCAGGGTCCTGCAGTCATGCAGCAACAGTAAGACATTTTTAGCTTTACATTTATGAAGACTGCTAGGAGCTTGAACAACAGAAGCCCACAGATGTCAGGAGAAGGCTCTTCCCTGAGCTTGGCAGGCTTTTCCCTTGCCCTTCTCACCAGACCATGTTAATTTGGCTCTCTTTTGGGCATCTCATCTACCAGAACAATGAAGCACTCCATATATCTGTACATACACATAAAGCTGCTCAGTTGTTTTAACTCACTTCATTCTTTATGATTTTCAGCAGCTACCGTGTAACCTGTGCTAGTCCTTACATGTTTGTTACTGTCCTGGGAAAATACAGTAAGTAGCCTTCCTGGACAAGCTAACTGCTGAAACACTCTCCCAGTGACAGATTTTATTTTTCTGAGTTACATTTCTTTTCCTCAAGCTCGAAATGAGTTAACCCAGAACGAACACTGAGCTGCCCTCAGCTTAAAACAAGTTGCAAACAAGATTGGTTACCAAAAAGCATTTATTTCCCCCCCGTCAGATGAAACAAATGTACTACAGCTCTGGGTCTGCCTCCTTTGAGAGAAGTGTATTTCTTTCAGTAAAATGCAGGATATAGGAAATGTCAGTAGATTTTATGATTAAAAAAGCATTTTTAAACACAGTACGAGGTGTATGCCCATATGCTGTTGGACAGAATGTGATAAATAATTTAGACGAACATTCTGCTATCCTAGCTTCCACTGATATATATATATATATTTATACATATTTTCTAGTGAATCTATTAAAAAATGCCAGATTAACTGAAATACATTCCAAATGAAGATCTTCTTTTCTGCGTCCCTCTGGTATCCCACACTTGAGATCCAGCACACCCAGTAGGATGCTAAGCACTTGTCATCCTTCTGTGCTTTTAAGGAATTGAAACATGAAGAACGTCAACGAAGGTTAAATCGCATGAACAGGTGAAACCACTTCTATTCTCTCTGAACATTAAGCCTGGTGGCGGATATCGTTACCTAAATAGAAGTGCTTTAATTTTCAATGAAAGTTATGGCCAATTTGAGAGCAGGTTTAATTGACTATTCCATACTGTAG
>NW_010186198.1:16806-20237 GCF_000695765.1 Mesitornis unicolor
ACTAAACTGAAGAGAGAATTCTTGGAGTATATCCAGTATAAATGATAAAAATCCTTTCCTTGTTTGCTGCCGAAGGAATTGGTTTCTGCTGTGTATGCTGGTGTGTTTTCATACAGCGCTCCAAGTCAGTATTTCTTCAAGACAAAATTGCACCTTGGGAAGAGCAACTCTTCAGGAAACTGGGAAGTGAAACCGCAAGGACAGCTCAAGGGCATCGCCGATTAACACAACAGCCTGTTCCTCAAGGTTAGTCAGCTGCACTACGTGCTCCTGAGCAGGAAAAGACTAAATTGGCTGGCTCACTCTATTTTTTGCCTATCACTTCTATTAACATCAACTGCACACACAAATGGTGCTAATGGCTTTGAAAATGATAAGACACTTTTACACCAGATATTCCTACTAGGAATAATTCTGTAGATTTCTTAATGAACAAGGCTTGCTTAAGGTGCTTCCCATACAAAAGCAACACAAAATGTGTTTCCAAGAATGTGATTTAAAAATTCTGCTTTAAGTGTTATTTTTGAGGGAAGGGCCTCGTAGCTTTGCTTCTCTGGAGACAGTCATCAGCTCCCCTTCACCGTTGGGCTGCTAATTGTTCCTGTCTACCACTGCACCATGGCTGATCCACGTGATTGAGAAAGACCAAGAAAGAGAACAAACCAACAAAAATCTTACACTTTCATTAGGAGCATCAGGAGTAAACTATGGGGGTCTTTCCTTCCTTCTCATCACCACCCCACCACTGCATAAGCTGCACTTTTTGTGCATCCACTGCAATACCCTGAGCCATGGGAGCAAACACCTGCCCAGAGATCTTGTCCGAGACCTCCCCTGCTTGCTTGCTGCTGGGCTGAGAAGTTGGGTGAGCAGGAGAGCTACCACCTCTTCTCCTGACCCCTGGCAGCACCAGATGGCTCCTCCTGCTGTCACCTCTCTTTTCTGACATACTTTTACTTCCCAGCTTGCTGCTATACGAAGTACAAGTGCAGTTGAAGCGGAAAGCCGTGGTTGACAGGTGACATCTGATAGGCAAGCCTCCGATACCTGAGTTCAAAAGCAGTGTCAGATATTCCTCAGAGACAGTAACACATCCATAAAAATCCAGAGGCTCAGAAGACAGGAAGAAATAAATCCTTACTCTCGTAAATGCAGGCGTGGAAGAGCTCCAGAATTTGAAACGGAGACAGTAATGGTCTGACGACTCTATTTACGAGTGACCCTTGGGTCACTCTGGAGTGGTTTGAATTAAAGGCAGGGTTAAACGCATCCACCCCAATGTGAGTGTGCTCTGACCTCCGAGGGAAGCCCGGGGTCCATCAGCAAGGAAGGGTCAGGAGCCAGCCCGCCCTCTGCCTGGATCCTGCGATGCCAGAGCACAGGAGCCGACGTGCAAATGCCAACGGCGGGGTCAGGCTCCAGCTTGGGGACTTCATCTGTGAAGCCTCTCATTCCATCTGACTGGCTGTATCATAATTTCACCTACTTAAATGCCACATGATTAATTATAGCAAATGTCATCAAGTTAGCGCTTTTCAAATAAAACGTTGCTACCTGATCCGTACAAGCAAAAGCAAGCAAGTTTTCCTTGGGCGCTGTCTACTGGGTCTAGACAGCCGGGAGGAGGTAATTCCCGATGCAGCGTAATGAGTGACTTGTCCTACAACAAAAGCCTTATTTAACAGAACGTAATTTGTGTTCTCCTAGTAAGTCAACAGCACGATTATCATCACAGATGTTCTCTTCAGTATACAATAAAAGCACATTTCTCCATTACTGCGGAAAATCACAACTTTCTTCACGGAGCAGCCTTCCCTCTGAGTCATCACAGCTGACATCAGGAAAATAAACAGATAAACTCGCACTGCTCTGTTAAGGGTGGTATCAGCCCATGATAGAACGATGAATAATTATAAACCAACAGTAACAGTAATAATAACAACAATAAATAATACAACAGAAGAACATCGGAGCACCTCCAGGTCCTCTGCTGAAAGATCAAAAAGATAACCCAGAACTGGCCTCCTGTTCATTAATGATCATGGTATTTGTTCATCTCCAGTGCTGAAACTGTAGAAACAAACAAGGGGATATTTGTGAAAGATACTTTTAAATACACACATAATAGTCGCGTCTGTCCTGATGTCTTGTAAGTTAAGCTCTAGCCCTGAGGAAATCATTCAGCAGAGCTATAGATCCAACCCTAGAAACACAGGATTATGACAGGAAATTAAAATACTGTCCTTACCTAGCACAATACATTTATTGTTACCATCGGGCAGTAATAAAAAAGGAAGCACATTTTTCTTCTTGAAGTAACAAAGACATAGATTCTGGTTTTGAGATGAATAATATCACGGTTTCACCAGGGTTCTCAAAAGCTGCTGCATAACACGTCTATCCCAAATGTGCTCAAACATATTCTGTCACTAGGAATAAGAACACTTCATTATCTAAAAACCTACCGTAAACCGTTTAGACTCTTAAATCCCTCTAGACTTAACTACGGGATGTAGACAGCTTAAATTATTTTTGTTTTTGTTGGGCACATGCAACTCTCATGGATTTATGCTGTGACCAGAAACCCACCCCCCAGGATGTCACCAGCACGTCACTGAGCCGAGCCCAGTGGTAACTTGGCCATGACTTGGCCCTTCAGTTGCTGGAGATGTTTTCCCCAGTTATTTTCTTTATATTCTCTATTTGTAGTCACTTCCTCACATTCCTTTTGCTTCACCAGTGTACATGGAGACAAAATGAACACGCTCATAGTGACCAAACACCGGGGCTGTTAATTACAACTCCTCCATGAACAGAAGGGAGATGACAGGTATGGTGGACATCACCCGCAAGGGCTGTGCTCACTCACATGCAGCTCCTTGCTATGCACATCACCAACTGCAGTTGAGGATGCTGAAAATGATGCTTACTTGCCAATGTAAATGTCATTTTGCTGCTCTGCTTTTGAATACTGTATATTTAAGAACTGAGTTCAGAGCATCACCGATGACTGGATTATACAGAGCCTTAGATGAAATACTGGTGTTTGATGTGCTTCACGGTCTGTGTATTTTTTAATTCTTTCAGCTCAGGACACGACACACTTTCAACCAAGGTCAGTCAAACGACAGAGAAATTGGTCCTTAAGGGAGACAAAATTGCAGCTCATGGTCTACTTCATCCACAGCACTCATCTTAACCACTGAAACAGCAGCTTTGAGACATCTTCCTTCAATCCATTATCCTCATCCAGCACCAGGCATGGTGTCACAGCCACATCCCACACCTGATGAATTGTGGCCTCAGGTTCTTGTAGTCCTGTGCCATTGGCAATGGCAGCTTCCAGGATTGTTCCCAGGGTCTATGAACCCTGACTGCTCTGGTATCTCATAGCTAGAAATTGAGAGTGGGATGATTTTTTTTCCATTCCT
>NW_010186198.1:20268-50344 GCF_000695765.1 Mesitornis unicolor
TGGATGCAACGGGCAAAGATAGACAATGACTGTGGTTCAAGCACAAAAAGGCTTTTGCCTAATATGAAACCTGAATCTGTGAAATTCTTGCAGAAAGCTGTTGCTAGCACCCTAGACAATCAGAAACCTTTCTATTTACACCTGGCTGGTTTGACATTACCTTCGCCTCTGACCAAGCCCCAGTACTGCACGTCACTGCGCACACAGAGCTGCCTTCAACTCCTCTTTAACCTCCTCCCAAAGCCTGCAGATCCCCCTGGTGCTGGGCGTTCTTGTACAGAGCCATTTGTGGATAAGGTATTACAAGTGTTTCAAAAGTCTGTACTAATTACCTATTGATTTATTAGTAAAATTTAAGGTGCTGATGTAATTGCTGTCTTCCAAGAACACATATCATTATTGTAAGATTTTCAGTTGTCCAGAGTATGACAGGGGCTATAAAGTGGATTTAAACAAAAAAAATAAATAAAAAAGCTGAAGTCGTAGATCTGTGTGCACTTTTTAAAGCCACGCGTTTCCTTTCCACAATACCTCCCTGAACTCCAATTGATTTTAATCTTTCATGTAACGAGGAAGGTGTGCAAGAGCAAGGCTAACAAATGTTATCCTCCCCACCCCACCAGCAGACAGCAAAAAGTTATGAAATACTCATACTGAAAAAGTCTCTTTCCTTTAAAATCCTGGAGCCTTAGAAAAGAGAAGTCCCTGGGGCAATAACCTATAATCTCTGCATCATCTATTGCTTGAAAAACAAAGACAACTCTGGCAATGTGTACAGGATCTCAATTGATTGAGGAGCCCAACTCTGCAGAAATCTTCAAGGTGAAAGGAACTCTCTCTGGTGCACTGCTTCAAGGTGAAACCTGTTTCTTTTTTTTTAGTTTTCAGGTTTAACTACATTAGCCACTGTCACAAGTAAAGCTGATTCCTGCCAACTTTTTATCCAGCTATTTACAGAGAGGTTTAGGCACCGGATTCTCTTCTCAAATATTTGTGAATAAGCAGATTGGATTACCAGTGCCTCGTGAGCGATGCAGTACCGCTCCTGGTAGCTGTGAGCAAGGGATAATCAGTCTGGCACACTTTGAGCAAAAGACCAGTGACTTCATTTGCACCACGTCACTGGTCAGAAAATGCCTGCATGGTGGTTCAGTTTGTCAACGGGGCACTGTAAATCTGCTTGTTCTGGGTCACGGGCACACGCTTTGCAATTATGGCAAGAAAACACAACGCTGTACACAAGACAATACATCAGGGACGACATTGACGTTCAGTTGCAGGGTATTAAGAGAAGCAGTGTGGAGAGCTGCTGTAACAAGCCCTTGCTCATGCCCAGAGCAGGCAGCGCTGCTGAATAATTATGGGAATATCAGGACTGCGTTCCCAGGAGGACACCAGTGTTCAACCAGCGTGCATGACTCACTGCCAACACACAGGCACAAAACTCCTAAAACATGAACAAAGCAGAGGGTAAACCAGCTATTTGTTAACTCAATACCCAACGTGCACATTTCTCCTTGTCTGGTTTGTTGTGGCAATGCACGAACGTTTCCACACCCCTGGGTCAACGCTGTAAGAGGACACGGGTGATGAAGTTTCATCATCTCTACCTGTTGGAGTTGTGTCTTCTCCCGATGTTAGTCATCTGAAGCTGCTGGTCAGCCGCAGTCAAGCTGTGCAGCCTTCATTTAATTGACAACTGCTTAACAGAGATGAGCATACAAAAGCAGAGACCATGCTAGCACAGCTGTGGGGCTGCCCATGGGCCTGCCCATCACTGAACGCTTGGAAGAACAAGGTACCTGTCTCTCTTAGATGACTTCAAAATCTCTCCCATGGCGCGCTCTGCCTCTGATTCCTGTACATTAGCCCACGATTCTGCAGAAGAGCTATTTTATTTTCATCTAAAATAGTCTATATTGTATTAGAAGCACTCAGTTTAAATGCTTTCAAAAAATAATTCTGACTTAGGAAGCCTGTTTTTAAAAAAACCTGAAGAATAAAGGTAGTGTCCATCTAAATGAAGGCAGCTGAGTTGAGTTGTTTATTCAATTCCTTTCAATCTTTTAAAAGCATACAAACTTTGGAAAAAAGCAGCTGCTTTTCAGGATGATTTTTTTTTAATACATAAAGACTACTTTGGGAGGAGAAAAAAAGAAAGGTTGACAAAGTGTAAACACGTTCCTGCAAAAAAACAACCCTTGGGATTTGCAATTTTTCTAACTGAATTTCAATATAAAGGCGGAATAAGAAAAGATCACACGGGAGATGAGCAGTTCCTCCCAAGCTATACACACATCCCCGGCCATGGAAGACAGTACTTGTTCGTTCTCAAGCCCTGGGGAGGCTGCAGGGACCACCACACCACCCTTTCATGGTGGAGCCTCTGACAACACTGTCCAACCTCTTCCACCTGGGACACGGCAAGCTCCCCACAGCACATACAAATTACAAATTCAACGTGATGTTTCATGTGTGGTCCCATGAGCAAATACTTCTTATTCAGCAACATGGGAATAAGGTGAGCCTGAGTTTTGCACCCTTTCTATCACAGATAACTTTTAAGATCTGCCTCCTTACAAATATAACACTGCAATTTTTTTACTATTTCTAAGCAAGGGCAGCCCTTGCCTTAAGAAAAATAGACAATATTTTAATGTAACAAATTACAGTGTAACTGAAAGAATGGCGAGAGAGGGAAACCTCATGTTCATAATGTTATATATATTTTTGGTGCAAAATTGTCAGCATCAGCTTGTACTGGTCTCTGGTTGCCTTGAATGCAAACCTGGTGGCATCCTGAGCATCTGAGGTTTAAACAGAACCAAGCTGATTTAGGAAAAGAGAATAACCTCTCTTTCAAAGTAATACAAAGAGGTAAAATCAAAGCCATTCTCGCAGCCGTCGCTGTACTGCATGCCCTCTCGAGATGTGCCAGGCATCACACTGCAGTGTCACGATGCTGAGCAGCTCCTGGCCGTGGCTGGGAAAACCTCATCGGCTCTTCCCACCGCTGCTAAAGCTAGAAAGTGTTTAATCCCCTAAACAGGATACAATGCTATAATCTCCAGGTGGTTACGCTATATAAATGGATTTAAGGCATTTGAAGTCTGCTGTTGGGACACGGGGCTGGCACCTCAGCTAGTGTAAATCTCTGTAACGTCATTGAAGTCAGTGAATTGCACCAATTCAGGGCACATTTGAGCAGCTGCCCTCCAATTATTATTTTTTTTTAAATGTGAGTCACAGACACCGTGTCCTGCTCTGCTCAGCCACCCCCAGCACTCACTGAGACTCACCAACTCTTTTCCTGAAAGTCACCATTTAACCCCATTTATTCTGCTGGGTCATCCCTGCAGCGGGAGCAGAGCCTCCCTGCATACACAGACGTGCAAACACAAAATCCCACACGAACCTGACATTAAAATTAACACCGCTGAACGCCAAATTGATGGGCGGCTTAAATAAAGTTCCCGGAGTTCAATCAGTAAAACATCAAAAGAGCAACCGCGAGTACAATTTGTACAATCTGCCCATGGACAGCATGTATGCCTTTAATTTTTTAAAAATGTTATGAACTTTAAGTAATGCAGCAGGGAAAAAGATAGCAGTAATAGCTGTCAAAACCCTGACTTTTGTGACCTCTTACACCGCAATTTAACACCCTCAAAAACCACACAGATTGATGGTATTTCTGAGTGAAATATTTTTTCTGTCTGGTACAGGTTCAGCTTTCAGACGTTGCTCGCTCGCGTTTCAGCAGCAGCAGGGGGAGCTTGCCCAGGGTTCATCTCCAATGGTTCATTTAAACCTCCACGAGCCAGCGCAGCTTTGGGCAGAGAAGCTCCTTTTTAAGGCACTTCTTATAATAGGAGAAAACTGCTCCCAGAAACCCAGTCCTTCATGCAATAGAAGGACATCAAAGAGCAGCAATTACCAAAAATCGCAGCCTATCTCTAGGATAAAATTTCAGTTTTCCTTGCTAATGGTGACTTGTGGCTCTTCATCTTGAGGACGCTGACACTTCAACCACAAATGTTACACAAAATTTCGTGACTTCTGAACAAGCACTTCAGATTAGACTTTGACTTGGTAACACAGCATTTTCTAGAAACGATTTGCAAACCAGTGTCACCGTGACAGACAGCACAACAGTCTACCAGACCTTCCAGGGCCATCCCACCACCGTGGTGACCAGGGGGGAAGCTGTGGAGAGGTCTGTCCCCTCTGTGTGCCTGCACGGAGAAGTGCCTGCCTCCTGTCACCCCGAGGATAAACACAAAATAATTGCATCTCCAGAGATTAAATATTGCTCGTTGCGGCCCCAAGGAGGCTCTTGTTTTGCTGTTAGACAAAGCACATTAGGAAAAGCTCTGGAGAAGGGCACTGCAATAAAATGATTACAGAGATAAAAAACAGATCCAATATCAATACGGAGAGCGAGTCAAAAGTCAAATGGAAGGGAGATGACTTATATTTTTTTAAGAGAAAATAATCTGACCTAAGGCTATTGCTTTAGAATTAAAAACCTATTTATTTTACTGTTCAACAGGAAATTACACATTCTGCTGTGACCAGTTGAAATAAATCAGTCACTACCTAATGCTCACTTATGTCAAACCAGCAAGTTGCTGAAGCCTTTATAAAAGCTGTAACTGAGAACTCCAGTGCAAACTAATAAATGTTATCCTTTGCTATATTTTACTATAAATAGCCCAAAACATCAGGAAGATGCCAAAATAGGCGTTGACTCGCATTACTCATCTTAATGCTGCGACAACCTGCAGCACTTTGGCAACTGGGAGACAACCAGCTCCAGAATAGTGTTTTTTATTTTTTCTTTTGGTAAATTACAAGTCAGAAGTTAAAAGCGAGAAAAATTAATGAAAATCATATCATTTCATTCCAGTGGAGAGAAGGCTTAATGGGTAATCACAATAATGTGCGCCGCTTCAGCAACTTTTTCATTACAAATAAAAAAATAATGTCTTTTTCTGTTTTGAAAATTAAGGATTATACTGAATTGAGAACCACGCTACAAAGAACCCCCAGTTTGGTTCTTTAGATGCCTCAAAGACAAATAAGAATTTCTATAAGCAGCCTTTTATTTGGATCAGAGAGCTCTGGTTTGAACACTACCACACTCCACAATGAAGAACATGCAAAGTAATTAAGCCGAGAATAACTCTTTACAGATCACTTTGTTAGCACTCTGCCGTCTTGTTAGAGCATCGCTGGGTGAGCAGCGAGAACTCCAAGCCATGGAGGCAGTTTCTCTTGACTCGTTTTGTTCTCAACCTGTCGCACCTGAGAGTGCTTGAAATGCGAAGTGCCGCTGCTCTTCTGCCAGAGAAGTTCACGAGAGCACTGAGGAGGTGCCCACAACCAGCTCAGAGACATGAGAACAAATGCCTTTTTAAATATGCAAGAGGTGGAAATGACAATATATAATTAATGCATGGGAGAATATATAATAACAATAGTGCTATGCTATTTGCTGATGCACTTTAGCGGCAGCATTACTGTGCAATAATGTAGCCCGCAGCCAGGAGGATGAACAGGACGGTTTCTTTCACGTGGGTTTGGCACAGCACTGGTTTTGTCGTCTGAGCACATTTGTTACCCTCAGACCTTAAATATTCACATCCTTCATCCTTCAATCATAATCTGTCGCATAGAGTAAAAAAGATTTTTGTCAATGTTGGAAACGTGAAACATCGCTCAAACCTGGTCTTGTTTATTCTGCACTGACATAAAACACATCCCTTCATACTATGTGGTGTGACTCGAATTAAGCTCTGCAATTCAAAGAATGTCCCTGAGCTGTGCAATAAGCATTTTTTAAAAACGTATTTGATATACAACTGCAGCCACTTGCAGCCCAGCAAAAGCAAGTTTTACACGGTGTCATCTGAAGGAAAATACACTCCTATAATTAGAACAGGAACTAACTGCAACTCCCAAGCTGTTAAAGTCATGTGTTAAATGCTGACTTCACTGACACCTCAACAGGTTTCTGGTCTTTGCAATTAACATCCTCTAATTAGGGAGATTTTCCCCTATATTAAGTCAACAACGAATTAATAACTATACCCTCCAACTAACAGACTTAAAAGCTTGGGATTTTTGGGTGGTGGGTTTTTTTTTCCTGTTAGTATTGCTACAACTTTAACTTTTATTTTGTTGTCCCTTGAACTTCTATGTAAACTTTTCCTTAACTCTTTATTCATTATAAATGCACCCTTAACTTCTCCCTAGTAAGCAAAAGCACGCTGGCTTGTTGCCGCAGCAGCATAACTTTGCTTGCTTCCGGACATAAAGTATTTTAACACTAAAGAACAAATGCGTACAGTAGAAAGTACACTGGGACAGTGTTTGTATGCTTGCTAATGCAGTAAATATTTCCCTTAAATACTCCTCTGATCCCACAGATGATTTTCCCCGCACACCCCACGCCCCGTGTGGGTCCCAGTGGTTGGCTTGAAGAACTCATTTACTCCCCTCTCCTCTCCTCCAGCTGTTCCGCCAACTTCCAATTCACAAAAGCAAAACCTCTTTAGAACCAAAATAAACACTAATCTTAAATTCAATGTACCCTGACAGCAAATAAGTTTGCTGTGCTTACTTCAGCATGAATAAAAAGCCCGCAAGGCGACTCCTACATAAGAGTATATTTACAAGTTCCATTACCCACTGGAGAGATTGATGTAATAAACCTATAATAAAAAGCCTCGTGTTATGGATTTCTCTAATGTTTCTTATCAAACAGCCTGTATTATCTTGGCTTGTGTATTCAATTTAAAATAGGTTTTCAATAAGTGCCTCAGAGCTAGAGGTCATTTTCACTTAGTTTTCCGACACGTGGGGATGTGTACTGTCTTTTCCTGCCCTTAGAAAGTAAAGAGCTGTTTGCAGCTTGGTCAAGAACAGTTTACAAATTAGGCAGCCGGGTGGATTAGAGAGAACACAAGAGGGAATACATTATCTGTATACCCATTCGTACCTGTTTGGCCCTACAGCCAAATATACTGGGCCACAGGCCCCGTTACGCAATTTATTACAGAGAAGAAGGGTGTAGTTGTTCCTCATGAGATAAAACCAGTACACAGAAATTGTTTTGCAACCAATCGTCACCTTATCTGTATTTCATATTCTCTGGCTGCAACACAACTGAGGCATTTCCTGTGACCTGCCGGCAGCCTACCTCGCCTCTGCAGTGGTTACTTCACATTTTGGGTAGAAATAGCACAAAACAGCACAACAAAGGCAATGTTTGGAGATGTAGGCAATAGCTAAGTCTTTGTACCTATTTAATTTTTTTCACAGCACTGGATTTAGCTAATAACCAATAGCTGCTAATTAGGATCCAATGCAATTTACCTCAGGACATATTTCAAATCAGTGCAACATAATTATAGTAATATTTTCCTCATTTATTAAATCATTTAAGTATATTGTTGTTGTTTTTTTAAGATTTTGAATTTTCAACCCCTTGCTCTGCAACGTCCCCTGCTCACTTTGAAGGAGCTTCATGGAGCTACGTATGCCAATTCTTAGTTCATCTCCCTTTCACTGGCACAATTTCTGTTAAAACCCCTTCAATTAACCATTTGCTCCCAATAAAACCTATTTGCTGTAATTACAAGGTGTTTTTTCTCTGATTTCTATGGACACGGGACATGGAGCTCAATTGCCTACTGACATCAAAAAGAGAGAAGGAAGCCATATGGATTTTTAGGCTTTGTGTGTCAACCATTTGCAATGACTTTTTTCCTTGTAATCAAGTCTTCCTTTCATTAGCAATTCAATAACAACAACAACAACAACAACAATAATAATAATAATATAGTCCACAACTCCAAGCCCTTCTTTCTTACAAGAATAAACCAGTGCTTTTTGGTAACGTATTGCATATTCAATGGCAGTGATTTCCTGCAGACAGTTACCTTTTTGCAGAGCAAGCTGCTCAAAATGCTGAAATCAAATAAAAGCAGAGATACATTTAGGCAAATGTGCAAAGTGACTGGATATTAAAATAAAATCAAGACCTTTAATTTTTTGAGAACAGCAGATACCTCTGCCATCAGTCTCACTGGGTGAAGGGCACTCGGAGGTGAGCAGCAAGCTCGCTGTTAGAAATGGTTAAAAATAGGTAGCTTATGGTGCACCAATTGATGCACTAGAGAGATGGACAGACATCTTCTCAGGGGACAGAAGATTCTTTCCAGCGGCTGCAGGAGCACATCCGAAATAATATCTTAAAAACCCAAAAGACACTTTGCAATTTAAAAAGAAAAAAAAATGCATACCTGTCTATACATGTAAAGTTCCAGCAAAGTTTTCTCACTGTAGCCCTGTGAAGTTCACACATTTTCCCCGGGGTGTTTTACCAGCAGAAGCCCAACTCCACCCTTGCTGGTCTCCAGCTCGTGGACAACCACAGTATCGCAAGCACTGGGTGAGGACATGGCACCAGGCCTGACCTCTGCACCGAAATCACCTCTGAACAAAACGATTTGAGGTCAAACCGCACCATGAAGCTTATGTGTGCATTGCATGCCACAGTTACTGCATCCTTCAAGTGACGTTAAATGAAGGTGCCATTACATGTTTAATGGTGCCTGTCTCACTGTGGCAGACAATGCTTCACCCTCTACCATCCACCTGAGCACAACAGCATGGTGAGGAGACAACGGATCCTCACCTGCCAGAGAGGTCCCAGGCCGCACTTTCACTACACTGAAATATCACTTTAATTTCAGGTTACGATGAATCTGTTCTATCCTTTTACAATGGCTCATTGATCCCTTTCTGGCTTTTCCTCCATGGCTGACAGATGTCTGCTCCCAAACTCAAAATAAGCTGTAAGGGTAAGTGGGAAGCAGGACTACAGCCTATGTAATAGGAACTAACTGGCTTCAGTGCATTTAAACAAATATTTACCTTGCTGACTTCTCAGCTCTGGTAATATCTCCTAAGATCTCTCCTACATCTCCATTCAGCTTCAGCAGCTCTGAAACTGGGACCTGAGGTTTGAAAAGCCGAAGGAGGAGTGGAGCGGAGCCATGGATGGAAAACCCATCAGCTGCAGGGATGACCAAGGCTCTTCATACAGATTTTATTAGCAGGGTTTGTGTCAAGCTGTTTACTGATTCTGAGCAAAAAATGGAAATTTTCTTGGACTACATCTGCAAAAAAACCCCAGCAACCCTCTATCTTGCTAATAAAGTTGTAGAGGTCTACAGGAAGGTGCTAAAATTACATGCTTTGCACCTAACAAAGTGGTGTTGTTTTCACCGGTGCTAAATACCTCCATGCTGTGTAGAAATCTGTGGACTTTAGGGCATCTCATCATTTCAGGTTCCTCTTCCATTTTTTTGCTTGTCTTCTGCATTTCTGAATACAGATATGAGAAGTCAAGATAGTTGAAGTGATAATCAGATGTCTTCAGAAAAAGCGCTCCTACTCCAAATGAAGTCTCCATCAGTTTCAATTAAAATCAGTGGAGAAGAGTCAATCCTCCTAATGCTCCCATAGTCCACTAACATCTGCAATAAAAACCCCACACAGCCTTCAGACACCTACAGCCAAGATGCTTAAAAAGCCTAAATTCACACTGCATTTGCTTTGGTCAGCTTGAATAGAGTCTTATTGTTTTTATAACACAGGTTAGTTTGCTTTTGATTGCCTTTTTCCACATTGTTTAATAGCCTCTAAAAGGAAGAGGATGCTCTGGACTCAGTTTTAATGCAACATCTTGAACAAATTATAGTAAAAGAAAATTTGAATCCTTGATAATTTAAGTGTTATTTTTTTACTACTACTGTGAATCCAACCCTAACAAATTAAAGCAGGAAGAATTAATTGGATATGCAAATAAGATTATTCAGTATATAAATCTAATTACATACCAATTTGCTTTAACAGCATGAAAAAGAAAAGAAGTTCCTTGTAAATTGATTGTTTTTAAAACCACCTGTAGCACAACAAAGTAGAAAGGCTGTATCTTAGAGGTGCTCAAATGCGGTTGAGACCACATCTGCAATATTGTGTTCAGTTCTGGGCCTCTCAGTTCAGGGACAGGGAATTGCTTGAAAGAGTCCAGCACAGAGCCACAAGGATGACGGAGGGAGCGGAGCATCTCCCTTATGAGGAGCGGCTGAGGGAGCTGGGTCTCTTTAGCTTGGAGAAGAGGAGACTGAGGGGTGACCTCATTCATCTTTATAAATTTGTAAAGGGCGAGTGTCAGGAGGAAGGAGCCAGGCTCTTCTCTGTGACAGCCAATGACAGGACAAGGAGCAATGGGTGCAAGCTGGAGCATAGGAGGTTCAACCTGAACATGAGGAAAAACTTTTTCACTGTGAGGGTGACAGAGCACTGAACAGGCTGCCCAGAGAGGTTGTGGAGTCTCCTTCTCTGCAGACATTCAAAACCTGCCTGGACACGTTCCTGTGTGACTGCTCTGGTGATCCTGCTCTGGCAGGGGTTGGACTGGATGAGCTTTTGAGGTCCCTTCCAACTCCTAATATTCTGTGATTCTGTGACTCATTGCTGCCATTAATAAAACAAGGTATTTTAAAGATCTCACCAAGAGAGCCTTTTTAACGGGCACCCTGCTTAATCCTCTGGTTGACAATATTGTCAAACTTAGTAGGTGATTCTGGTCACAAACTCTGACTTTTCGGTGCTGATACAGATTTATATCTCCCTGCCTGACCACAAGAAACCACCAACACCAAATCGGCAGCCTGGGGTGGCATCAGGGACAGAGCAGGCTGTGCCACCAGTGGTCAGTCAGCACCTGCACTGACTGATCCCTTACAGGTTTCTCTGTCAACTTTGGAAAACAAAAAAGGGACAAAGGAATAATTAGCAGAACACCACATTGCGGGGAGGGAGGTTTCTCCAGGGAGGGAGGGAAAAAAAAAGCACCTGTTAATTTGGAGTCTTTTGTGTCCAAGAAGCAAATTACGCAGATAGTCAATTTACTTCTTTGAATAACTACTTGTCAGTAAGAGTAAAAATTATAAATGAGCTCACTGACATTGATTAAGATACAGAATAGCTAACACTAATTAGTGCCCAGCATTTCATCTCTGATAAGGAATCCCAATCACCCCTTTTCATTGACTACACATTGAATTTTGTCACTAACTCTGGTTTCTTGATTCTCAAGGGGGTTGGACTGGATGGCCTTTAAGGTCTCTTTAAGGTCCCTTCCAACCCAAAGCATTCTGTGATTTTATGATTCAAACGGGCCATCTAAAATCATCCAGAGTAAACAGCATTAAAAGTGTGCTCAGAAGAATGAGAAAGGGAATATAATGTTTACATTGGTACAGCTAGCACATATGAAGATCACTTGATCAAAAGCAAGGTGTTATTATTAAAGAAAACTAAGTGTACCTGTAAGAAATCTGAACTCAGAACTAGATGTGTAATACAAAATATTTCAAAACATTAAAAAACCCCTAACTAATGGCTATAAACTGCCAAGGGAGCAGGAGTTCTCATGAGAAAAACTCCTTGGAAATCAATGGAAACTCACAAATACACTAATTTGAAATAATAAAACTAGCTGTGCCCTGGGGTGGAATACAGGAGGCGCTCCTTGGTTCACTACTACTACTGATAGGGAAAGTTGCTGCTCTGGAGACTGAAAATTCAAATGCAACTGATGACTGAACACCTTTGGTCATCACCCAGAGAGAAATTGGTGTCTTTGATGCCCCAGAGCTGCATTCGCTTCCCAGCGACCAAATAATCGCTGTATGCACAAGCTGCAACCTTAATTCGAGTGAAAACTCACGGCATCTTTACTACAGCTGATCTTTCAAGCCAAAGATGCCCACCCACAGCGGATTATGTTTTTATCGCTGTATCATAGCTTCTTTAGGGAAATCAGACAGCTTTCTAATTAACCAGCCCCACACAGCCACCCCTTCACTCCTGCTTTGCATGCATACGCTGAACCATAAACACCCAATTCCGAACCGTATTTTCAAGCAGGTTGTGGTTATGCTTTTAGCCTCATGTGTGTTCTTCTGGTTTTCCAATCCAATACAAAAAAATAATGCGTTACTGACATCTATTTTTTTAATTGCTCACATTACTGAAAGATATAGCTCCCAAAAAATCCAGCAGTTTTTCTTTTGTCTCTGCATTTTAAAGGGTTTTATGGTACTGAAAAAAATGTCTTTTAAAGAAATTTGCAAGGCCTTATCTCCTTCCACACTTTCTCTGCTGCAGGGGAAATGTGATCTCATTTTTAATGGAAATGGTGAGATTTACAGATCAGCCCAGTCTGCCATGCAGGTGGCCACCTCGCACCCTTTGGCACATTCCCTAGGGCGATTCCCCCTCGTTACCAGTTTCTCACTGGGTTTTGCTCTTCATCTGCTCTTTTGGGAAGTGCAATGAATCAACAATTAATGACTCTCTGGTAGCAGTCCAAACAAGCAAACCTTTGTACACAAACAGCTTCATGATCATAAGACGGTTGCAAAACAAGCACAAATAAACTCTTCTTGCCACAAGGAAAATACAATCCCAGCAAACAAAACCATGCCCCTACCCCCAGGAATGGTTTCCCAGCAGTTTGCTTTAGGAGGATTGCCCTTCAACTGTTGTAGATGAGCAACGAAAATAAATGCAGAAACTTGGTGAACACAGAGAAGGATTTTTGGTCACCTAAAGTCACTATATGGAGCTTGTTTGCAGCATTTATTGTATATTTTAGAATGTATAAATAATGAAGTATAGCTCAAGTTAACCATTATACAGCTACAGAGACACGGGTAATACATTCATATGGTTTAATACATTTTTCATTTAAGTACAGACTGGATGCTAATACATCTGTATAGGACAACTAACACTTTTTTTATTACTTTAAGTGCTATGTGGGCAGCTGTATAGTGGCTAATGAATATACATAAGATCTTCTGAAGTCTCCAGAAAAAAACTTAAATAGTTTTTAACCTACTACGTTCTCCAGATCACAATAAACAAGGATTGCAAGGGACAAGATGTAACTCCTGCTGAGTCTGGCAGAAGAGCTTCCTCTGTGTCCTCCAATATGACTAAGCAAAGAGGTCGAAAATGTTTTGTTGTTTTCTCTGAATTTCTCCACTTTTCCACAGCTTCCACCAGCTCTGCCGGGGCAGCCAGGGCAGCTCTCAGGTGAGCACATCAGCAGCTCAGGGCTTTTTCTAACTGTGAATTTGCCTTGTGTCTACGCTTGGAACCTCACTGCAGGCACCTGAGCTCCTCAAGGTCCTCCTCAGGAGGTCCCAGGAGGACCCTGGGACACCCCAACCCATGGGACACCCCAACCTCCAGGAATAGCACAACTGGTGCTACCAGTAAGGATGCCACCAGCACACCCAGCGCTGCAACTACAGCCAATGGTGTCACACAAGCCCTATCCCTACTTCATGTTGGTCATGGGCAGGAGGACTGGACCCAAAAATATGGAGCAGCTGCCCACCCGGACACCCAGAGCCCCTCTGCGGTACTTCCAGATGCTATAATTCAATTTCTTTCAGACAAAAAAAGCTTCTGAAGAATGCAAAGAGAATTCAACCAGTCAGAACCACAATAAACATTAATGCAAAACTTCAGCCTTTCAGACTCAGCTTCCCAAAGGAAACTATTTTTGCAAGAATCAAAGAATCATTTGGTTGGAAAAGACCTTTAAGATCATCAAGTCCAACCATAACCTGCCCTCTACTAAACCATGTCTCTAAGCACCTCATCTATCCATCTTATAAATCTCTCCAGGGATGGTGACTCTATCAGTTCCCTGGGCAGCCCGTTCCAATGCCTGATACTCCTTCCAGTGAAGAAACTTTTCCTCATATCCAATGTAAACCTTGGCACAATTGAGCCCATTTCCCCTCATCCTGTCACTTGTTACTTGGCAGAAGAGAATCTCTGTCCTGATAAATATTAAGCACACAAAGACCTTGGCTCTTGTAATTGCACTGATTTGGACTGGCACATTTTATCAGCTGACACACATTAAAAATGGTCTTTTCTTTTCTTTTAAATTGATGTTAGAACATCTCTCGAATGACATAAAACCATTGCTAACTGCTGTAATGTTAACTGCTATATTTTCATGCATCTCCTCCCAAATACTTTCAGAAGAAAGCAGTAAAATGCCAAGGAATGTCTACACTTAAAAATAAAAAGTAGTGGTTAAGTTTTATCAGTAATTGGATGTCATGTTAAGGAAAGTTAAATTTAAAAAAGTGTTAAAAGCCCCTGCCATCATTTAAAACACAACACCTTGCAAGAACTGTAAACGCTACTGCTGACTCCAACGTGCAAGAGCTCACAGGCTAACAACCTTTCACAAATCAATCCTGCAAAGCTCTGACAGGCACTTTTAGCTGGTATCGCCAAGAAAATCCAACGCTATAAGCACATTTTATACACGGCAAGCAGGTTTCAAAAACAGCAGCACCACACCTGCACACAAACACTGAGTTCGACAGGTGTCAGAACAAACTGAAATCGCAACTTTAAATAAAATTTTAAAAGTCTGGTTCAACACCACTCAAAAAAATAAATGAGAAACACAGACATTGGACTATTACTGCAATGATGCCATTAGAACATCCTTAATCCAGGACTGACTACCAGTACCCAAAGGCTAAGGTGAAGATTTTTTTTTTCCAAAAACCCAGGTCAGATTCCCCTCTCTTGTGCTTTTATTTAGCTTGGCTGGGCAGCTCCTGACTTTCCAAACTTTCCAAGCAGTGCTGCAACACCAGGACTTCACCCACAGACATGCCATAGCCCACTGTCACACACTGCAGATGTTTGCAGCTGCAGGCTCACGAGAAGTAGGTCTTGAACTCTTGCAGCCGTGTCCATGGTTTCTTCATAGAATCACAGACTGGTTTGGGTTTGAAGGGACCTTAATGCTCACCCGGTTCAACCCACGTCATGAGCAGGGACACCTCCCACCAGCTCATGCTGCTCAGAGCCCCATCCAACCTGGCCTTGAACACTGCCAGGGAGGGGGCATCCACAATGTCTCTGGGTAACCTGTGCCAGTGCCTCACCACACATCTCCTCTCTCATCTCCTGCCTCTTGGGCTGCATCGATTTCTGAATCTGCTTGGCACAGTCTAAACACTAAATGCAACAGCATTCTTTCTCTCCCTGGATTTGATCTGATTCCTCAGGACATCCAGAGAGCGAAAAGATGTTTTGCTTGTTTTTAAAGCAGGATCTTGTGTCATGGTTTAGGCACAGTGCATAACTGAGCACCACAATGTCCTCCCCAAAAAAGGACTAGTCAAAGTAAGGACTGGGAGGGCTTCTCACCACTTAAACAGGTCACAGGCAAAAGACAGATCCATCCTAAGGAAGAAAAAAAAAACCAAACAATTTTAATTTGTTACCAACATCAGAGTAGAACAATGGGAGATACAACCAGATCTTAACATCACAACACCTTGCCCCCATCCCTCCCTTCTTCCTGGGCTCAGCTTTTGTTCCCGGTTTCTTCATCTTCCCCCTCCCCCTTTGCCTTGAGGTGCAGGGGGATGGGAGTGGGGGTTTACGGTCGTTTTTTTTTCCCGCCACAGCACGTGCTTTCTTAGGAGTAGGGGAAAAAAACCTCAGCCCAGCCTCTCTCGCTGCTTCCACGTGGCCCCCTTTCCACAGGGGAAAAAGTCCTCAAAAGTCCAATCTGGGTCTGCCCACAGCTGCAGTTTCCCTCACACACAAAACTGCTTCAGCCCAAGTCCACAAAACTCCAATCTGGGTCTGCCCATGGTCACAGTTCCCTCACACACGACCAGTCGACCCGGCTCTTGCCAGAGGTTGCAAAGGGGAAACCTGGATTCTGCGTCCTCCTCCTCCTCCCTCTCCTTTCTTTCCTTCAACCGACCTTGGTGTTCTTCAAAGTTGTTCTCCTCAGGCCCCACTCCTTTCTCCACTGCAGGTCTCCTCCACTGGTTATGGAGATCCCAGCTCGCTCTTTTTTTTTCAGGGTGAAATGCACCGGGGTTTAAGCTTCGGTCGGAGCCAGCGAAGGCCGGAGTCGCACCACCTGCACCTGGGGCCATGCTGGTCAGGGCTGGTGCCAGAGAGAGAGCGAGGCATGCCCTGCACCCCCCTTAAATCCGTGAATTCGCAGGGGCGCTGATTGACTTGGCCCTGGTCAGAGGTGGGCCTGACAAAGGAAAAGGGGGAGCTTTTCAGGTAGCTTCTTAAAGGGCCATGTCCGTAGCCCTTCCCTCGTTACCAAAGACACAACCAAAAACCCCCTCACAGAAAACCCAATACAGATCTCACTGACTTTCAATGTCTTTTCTACTTCAGAATGGAATTCACTGCTCTTGGGTGAGGGGAAAGACAACATTGTGACTCATCACTGAGACAACCCAATGCAGACAGTTCCCTCTGTCAACTCCTGCCGACAAAACATTTTGATTGCACAAATGAGCTCTAAAGCCTTCACCAGTATAGCGTCCAAGCGCCCTCTGTCCTGCACCCTGTAGTGGTTTAATTAATGTAATACCTGTCAAATGTTGCTATTTCATGACAAGAGAATTGCATGCTTTGCCTCACACACATTTTCTGTCCTTTCTATTCATTTGCATGCATGTACATTTAAAAAGGAGGCATTAGCTATGTGCTCTAAAGATGGTACAGAAGATGAGGCAGCAGGAAAAACTAAGCGCAGAATGCCTCTTTTAGTGCTTTTAAGATATGGATAGAATTAGTTCTACACCTTCTTATCTAGATTGTACTACATGTGCGTAGCAATATTAGCTGTACCTTTTCGCTCCACTTTTCTTTCAAGCAGCTTTGGTCATGTTTGCAGCGCTGCTGCTCAGTGCCCTTCACTGCCTGTCCCCATGCCCTGTAATGCAACCCCAGCTCCTGCTTACAGCTTCCCTCTTGTTGCCATTTCACCAGGGAAAAGCTCCAGCAGTTCATCATTCACACAGAACTCCTGCAGCCACCATTGCAGAAGAGGCCATGTTTGTAAACAGATATCCATCACGCTTGTTTGCACACTTCTGTATTTTGTTGTCCTTTGGCATTCTTTTTGCTCACTGCTCTTTTGATAAATACAACTGTGTTTGAGTAACCATCACCTAGTGCTGCACTGCAATTAGCACTGAAAGTGGTAACTAATTATGAGATTATTTTGTGATAGATGCACTGTAGAAAAGATTCATCTAGTGGTGAAATACAGAAATCATGCGAAAGAAGAGCAAGACAGAGGAAACCAGAAGCAGGATGGCAGAACATGGAAATCCCTTGTCATTAAAACATGAGGCAGCTCCTCAGCTGATTCAAACTGGCATCCTCTGACAGAAGTCAATATAATGACTTGCACTGCTGGAGGACTATGGTTATTTGTCAGGTCTGACAAATCTTTTCTTTCTCAAGTGGACCAGGGACCAAGTGGAGCAATGGGGAGGGCTCTGCTGGGCTGCAGGGAGTGATGCTGGACCACCCCACGAGGCTGCTGGACCATCCATGAGGCTCCTTTTCAGCTGAAGCATCTTTCCACGGCAAATCTGCACAAACTCAAGTTGTTCAGAGCTTAATCCCCTCACATCAGCGCCGATCCCAAGTGTTTGCTGCTACACAACTCTCTATAAAGACACTGCATTGACCAAACACGGGTGAAACATCCATCACACACATTGGTGGTGATCCTACAGAGCAAACTCAACATTTACCTGTATGGCTGGAGCTCTGACAAATTATAAACTCAACATTACAAAGCCGCTTCCTAGTTCTGGGAGCTTGTGAGACAGGCGTATTAAATGAGCAATAAAATGCAACTTAATGGGGTCGATGTTAAATTAGTTTCAATTATCAAACCCCATTTTAACAAAATGAATGCCTGGCTTACATCCAGGATTCACATAATTTACATGAGAAAGCGCTAGGTTCTCTCTCTGATGGCACGTCACTCCTTTGCCTTTCATTAGGGAATAACTTCCATAGTCTACCCTAAGTACATGAACGTGCCAACAAAAGCCAGAAAAAAAACCAACTGTGCAAGTTCAAGCAGAAATGGAGTAGAAAGCTTGATGAAGCAAAGTCAGTAATAATAAACTTCAGAAAATTCTACAGAGATCAATTTCAAACTAGTTGTTTGAGGAACGTTATCGTGAGGATATCACAACTAAGAAAAGACACTGAGGACTTCTGCTTTTCACTAAGAAGGCTTAAGGAAGGTTTAAGGTTACAGGCTTTAACATGTACCGAACTATTTAGATCTTGAAAATAAGGAAAGGAAATGCCTTGCAGCTGCATGTAATGTATGCTTGAAATCAGCTACCAAATTTTGGAATAAGCAGCTAACATTAATGAGCACAGATTAATTAGACCCAGTGCTTTTCCTACCCCCCTGGAAAGGGAGAGGGGATGCTGGTGCATCCCAGGGAGCCCACTGCACCCAGCACCACTGCTCACTATCACAGAGATGAAACTGAGAATCTGCAGTTTTTCCAATTTATAAAAGGAGAGACATAGCCACTACTGATAACTGCTCTTGGTCACTTGAGAGTTGCAGCTGGGCTTCCTGACTCAGAAGAGGCATCATCTTTATATTGCTATGGAGAGCATTTTTATTTCAGCTAAGGAATACAGATTTCAGTAACAGTTTGATTATGCGCTGCATTGCCTTTTAAACTTGTTTTCCTCTCCTTAAGTACTTCAGTGTTCCTACCCCATCAGCCTTGCCTTCCTCCAAGTCCCTCTCCAGATGTTTCCCAGTGAATCCCACACGGCACAAACCTAGAGAAAATACCGTTTCACGTGGGCCATGAAACATGGAAGAAGAGTGGGTGCTACAGGAACAAAGCTGGATCTGGCTCTCAGCGAGCGTTTTGTGTTGTCTGTTCACACAGACAGCAAGCTTGAAGGGGCAGGAATAATTTATTGTTCCAAGTTTCACTGAACATAATTTTATTATTATTATCTGCTTTCCATAAGTGAAAACAACAATATCTTGAACACTGTCAGTGATCTGTTTTTGCAACCGTGAAATGCTTAGAAGGTATGAATTCAAAGATGGTATTGGAGATATTTCAGTCACAAAGAGGAAGTCATCTAAATGCTGTACTCAATGTGCACTGGACAGAGTTCAAACAAAGCTTTCTCATACTATTTTTTTTTCTTTTTAGCTCTGTGGCATGGATACAGGATGTTTTATAAATGTCCCTTAAAACAGATGCACTCTTCATATGTTTAAACTTGGAAAAGTGGAATTAAGACACATCAATATATTAAGACAGATATATTTTTCACACTTTCACTGATACCTGGAAAGTTTAATTAAGTTGAAAGTCACCAACTTCAGCTGAAGATGCTGACTGCTGGCTGGTTAATTAGTTGCCTGTCTCATTGATTAGCAACTTCTGCAGTACTCGATTATAAATGGTTGTAATGCTTGTCTTGCCTCAGAGCCTAATTAATATGATACAGACTATTTAACAGTTGTGTCTTAGCTTGATTTACGAAGCTAAATATGTATATTTTATTGCAAAATAAAAATTCAAATACATAAGGAAAAACAAGTTGAAGCACTGAAGGGATCATATGCAAGTTTTGCTTTTTCATTGCAATATACAGGAAAACTTTTCTAAAACTTGCAATAATGAGTCAGTGCAGCCTGTCATGAGCATATCCTTAATTTCAGAGCACAGACTGTCACAGCATTTGACAAACGCTTCAATAAACCAGCATTAAACAATGTTCAGATGAATGAGCTGCGTTACAGCATTCTGTGCTCTATTCATTAAAAGAAGTATTTATTGTGAGCAGCTCGCTTGCTTGCCATAGACTGACTCTGAGCACAAACTTGCAAGAACAGGTAAGCATCTGTTCTATTTAATGGCCCAAATCCTGCAAGACCTGGAGCACTTGCCTCAACCACTGCATTTCTATGAGGGGCACTACAAAATCATGCAGACGTTGTGAAGATCCTCACTTTCTGCTATGGATAACATCACCCAGCAATGCTCTGCCAGCCTATTTACACATTCAGCTGTCAGTAAAGGGTAATTCTGTTACTGCCCACATTTATAGCACTATAATTATCGAAGTTGAATTGAACCTTACCCCTTTTATTCTGTTTTTGATTGCTGCGTAGCTGAAAGACCTTTATCCAAATAATTATGATTGCTGCCAACATCATTTTCGGTCAGTTAATGCTTGGCTGCACAAGGTGAGGGCAGAGGCAAAACCAAGGGATTTAATCCCACAAGTCTGAGAGAAAACTAATGGTTCCCTCAGTGGCTCCTGTTACTGTTCTAAATGATGAAAATACTCAAAGAAGTGTGGAGAAAAGGGAAAGAAATTCTGCACCTGTGCAGGGCAGTGTCAGGGGATGAAAGGTTTACACAGAGACAGGTTTCTGACTGGTCGTGCCAGACTTTCCCCAGCAATTTCAAGAGAAAGACAAGCTCCAAACCGAAATCTCAAAAAGTGGGAGAACATCATCTTGCATGCAATGAAGATATATTATTTCTAGATATGCACTGTACACCAGTACTGCAGTTGCCTAAACCAAGCCCCAGTGCCCAACACAGCCAGTTTTGCATTGCACTGAACATCCTACCTTCTGATTCTCCTCAACGACCACGCAAGCATCACAAAATGAGGTCCCTTTCCAATAATATTTAGATTTTCTAAGAATCATGAGGTATTTTACCTATAAAGCAATAGTCTAATCACCTTCAGTTTTGCCATAAAACTTCATTCTTATTGGCAATAAAGAAGTATTTTGGGTCTGTATTCTCCCTAATTTGATAGATGCTTGAAAAAGTAGGTACTTCTGTAACTCCCTAAATGAGATTTAATTTCCATACCTACATACTAATTCAAATGCAAAGAAGCCAAATTGAAAAGGGGCATCACATAAAATGCACAGGGGATCAATACACAGCCAGATAGTTGGAACATCTGCTTATAAAAATGTCTGTATGGTCTCTGTTTTATTTAAAGTGCATCATCTTACCTCAATAACTTTTGAGAAAGATGTAATTAAACTTGCCCAGATGGACTTGCAAGTTAAACAGACAAAACATAATATACCTAATCATCTGCATGTAAGAGAGAAATGAGAAAACTGCATTGATATGGTCTCTAACTTTATAATTTGGGAAATTATGGCCTAAATCAGAGTCAAGTCACATCTAGCAAGGGGCTTCACTGCTGACAGATCAGCAACGCAAAATGGGTACAGACTTTTTGTGAGGGTGAGCCAAATCCTCTGCAATCACAGAAAAACTTGCCCTATAATCCTTAAATAAGCATAAATTACACACAATCACATACATTTTCATAGCTCTGATTTACAGCTATGTATAGCTGAGCAACACTGGAGAATTCCCCTTCGGCAGCTAAAAGTCTTCAGGTTACCATTTAAATGAATTGTTGCCCACTTCAGATTTAATTGTTCTCGTCCCAGTGCCCTCTTAGCTCAAGCAATTTTTCCCCTCTGAAGTCTTGTCCCCTCCCACTCTATCTCCCCAGTTTAAACCATTTTCTTCATAGAATCATAGAACGGTTTGGGTTGGAAGGGGCCTTAAAGATCATCAATTGATGCACGCTAGAATTACACATCCTCTGGTTTCAAACCCACTATAATACATAGCACCATATTAATATTAGTTCTTATTACTATTATTACCACCACCTCATTAGCAACTTTAATTCTATTTACACATTTATATTTATTAAGGAAGCTTCTGTCCACCCTCAGAGACAGTCTAGAGATGTCGGTTAATAGTGGAGAGGTTATGGTTGGACTCAATGATCTTAAATTTCTTTTCCAACCAAATGATTCTATGATAGGCTTGCCCAGGAAAGGCAGCAGATCAGCATTACAGAAAAAGAAACAGCCAAATGAAGTTTCTTGCAGGGTTTTCATTGCAACAGCAAACTGAGAGGCTTGGAGAAGAAGACAAGGGTCTTGGTGGTGCTGATGAGCCTACTTGTTTTGACTTTTTTTCCCAAACTGAAATGAGAATTTTAATTGTATTAAGTTTGCATGGCATTTCCCAGATATTAGACAAATGCTTTCTGGTTCTGGTGTGAGTTCAAGACACTCGAGCTCTAATCAGGAACACAAAGTACAAGGAAAGGATATTTCCTGGGAGGACTCCAGACCAAGCGCTGCCAAAGGGAATGGACCTCTACCAGATCCTGCATCACTTCCCTGGGATGTCTCAGGGTCCCACACAGCCAATCATTATCCACAGCAAACTGTAACGCTTGCTCTCTTTGCTTCACTGCTTCAAGCTGTTCTTACCTCAAAAACCTTGACAGTTACAGCAGCATGTTCCATTGATAACAAATCTGTCGCCTATTGCAAAATTGCCCCTTGACATGGTGAAAGCACATTTAACACAGACCCGTTTAACCATACTCAACAGGCAGTAATGTTGCCTGGGACACAGGTGGGGTTGACACCAGAGTCAAACCAATGGTTAATAGTCTTGGGGAGCTTAAGTCTTGGACACTGGAGTCCAGACACTGCCAGGAAACGGATAAAAATCTAATTCCATGACTGTTAAATAATTAACAGCATTTGTCACAGTGTCCTGATTTTGCTGGGATAGAGTCACAGAATCAGTTTCCTATTTGGGAAACCCGCATTTTTGAGGACTACAGCACTTGAGTCAATGGGAACACAGTTGATCACACGCTTTGTTTTAGTTTTTGGCCAGCCCTGGTATGCAGGTTGCCGCAGTGATCAAAGGCTTTAGCAGTTCTGAGTTAGTCAGGTGTAGAAGCTGGGGGAAGTGAATGAGGAAACTTTCCTCAATGGTCACATCCCTGGAGAGTCTCACCTGCCATTCTGCTCCCCAGGCCTACTGCCCTGCTCGATGTGACCATTGGGTTTTCACTGGAGCTGTTGTGCTTGCAGTGTTTGTTATTTAGCATTCGCTGCTGGAAACGCACAGCTTGTGACCAGTATATGGGCTGAGTATAACTTTGTGTATTTTACATTAATATTGGTACTAATATTATTTTATTAATATTATTTTATTAAATCTGTTTTCATTTCAACACACGTTTCTCCTTTCCTTTTCCTGATTCCCCTCCTCAGGTGGGGAGGAGTCATCATGCGACACAACAAGTGCCTAAATGAAGACCACAGCGCGTGTTGTCCCCCTGAAGCAACCTGTATCTTTGCCCATGCGACCCATCTCCATCCCCCACCTTGCACTGTTTGGGGTTGGTGACTCTGCTACCCCCCAGCTGTCCTGCAGCAAAAGCGCCCATAGAAGCACAAGTTGGCTGCCATACAGATGTTTATTCCAGCAGAGACACACTAAAAATTCGGAAAATACAAAGAACAAACCGTTCTCATTTCCCGCAGGCCCCCACCATTTACTGTCCTCTCCTGCTGGCAGAAGCCTGCCCCAGCTGCGACTAGGAGTAGCCTTTTATTCCAGAAAATGCTGTTTATTCCAGAAAATGCCTCTCCAAAGCCCTCCACTGGAGTAACTATTCAGCACTGCCTTATATTGACAATTTAAAGCACATTTTTTTTAGACAGCTTTTAAAAACTTTTCTGCAGGAAAATCAGTGCACTCATGGCCATAATCTCCAGCAGCGTGTTTGCTCAGACAGCAAGGTTATATGATGTTAAGTATTGGGTTTTCAGGGGAAAATCTCTACTGGGATTGGAAAACACCCAAAAAACACCACACAGTGGTGCTGGCGTTACGTCACCACTCTCCTGGGACCGCATCACCCATCACTCCAGGGACAGGCAGGTTCTTTAGGGACCCGTTACAATCAAAACTTTATCTTAACCCGGGCTCTCTGCAGAGTGGGTCTTTTCACAAAACTCATCTCCAAGACCCTCTGCAGACCAGGCTGTCTTAACTAATGCCCCAAACCCTCCCTAAATCACGTAATTTTAACACTTTCACCATAACTCAAGCTCAAAGGACACATCCAAAGCTCACTCAACCAAGGGAAAGGAGCATGGGGTTGTGGTCAGAGCTCTTCCTAAAGCATCTGAAAATGCAGGAGTCTAAAGTGAGCAATAAAACCCCTTGAATAATAAAAAAAAATCCTCAAAGTCCAAGTTAAATCTCATCAGCAAAGCCTTCTCCAGTGAGTGTCATGAAGCCAAGGGCTGGGTCACGTTTGAGAAATTATTAATTTAATAGGAGTCATTCGGCGCTTTATCTGTTCCAAGTGCTACACAAACATTCATTAGGCAGTTGGGTACAGAAATGCAAAGTGCTGCAGAACTGACCAAAATATAAATTAATTAATTATGGAACTGCAACAGATTAATCATTTCCCAGCTACCCACTAACATCAAAGCACCAGTCATGGGAACTACGCGGCGCCAGAAAAAACGCTGAACAAATTGAATTGCTGCATCGTTTAGAGAAGACCATCATTTAATATGTACAACAGTGCTTCCTGGTTTAATTATTTATATTCAGATGTGAAATTAGCAGAAGTTCTTTTGTATGTAACCTACATCTGCTTGGATAGAAGGATGAATTGAAACAGGCCTTTGAATATTCATCTTTGTATGAAATTTGAGTTTTAATTTTTAACAGAGCTGTATGCCTGATTTCATTGGAATGTACTGATACAGAATTATGGTGATTTTTGTCTAACAATGGAAATTACTTGAATATTATTGGGTTTTTCCCAAGGAATTCCATAGTCGTGCTCAAAATACTCTGGTCTGAATCACTGCCGAGATATTGTTTATGCTGTATCAGCATGTGACAGAAGCAGAAAGAATGTCTGGACAGGCATTTATGAGTATCTTCCTGTAAAACAAACAAACCAACCAAAAACCCCCAAAACAACAACAAAAAAACACCCCAAAGACAAAACTTGAAAAAAACCCCACCCAAATCAAACCACAAAACAAACCACACTGCAAAGAAACTCTGCAGAAATATTTTTCTTTTTTTTCTGACTTCTGCTATTTATGTGCTTATTTCCAGATTAGAAAATGGCATTTTTCAGCAAATAAAAGGTGAAACTACTTTTTTATTCCTCGTTAATAAAAAATAGGAAATAATTTGATATTGAAAAATATGATTCTACCCCTAGATTTGCAAAATTAAGCATGGATGTTGCTGGGATATCATGATACCAGTAACAACCTTCCCTGTACAGCCAGCCAGCAAACAGCCCATTAATAAATACCAGTTTAACCCCTGTTCTGATGGCTGAAATGATGCACATGTAGTCTGGTCTTCTCCATATTAATTAATCTTTTCAGATGTGAGAGGCAACACAGCTAATATTAATTCGAGATACCTGGACAACTGTGAAACTCTAGCTTTTCATGCAAAAGAGCGTAGACATGTACAGAAACTGCAGGGTAACCTATATAAACCACTTCGGGGGAGCAACACAGGTATTCCTAACTTTCAAGATCACCTTTCAAAAAAGTTTTTCCAACAAAAAATTCCCAGCAATCCCTGTGCAGCCCATTTAATCTGCTACAAAACAAAGGCTTATGCAGCTGGAGGGTTTCACAAAGAAGCCAGGTTAGCAGAGAGGAAGAAGAGCATTTCCTTATTCATTCACATCAGTGTAAACTAAATACTTGATTAGGTATTTTGGCTTGTGCTTTCTGGAGCTGCTTCAGTCAGCGCTGAGCAGATCCAGCTGCAATAGCACTTTTCCTAGGACAAAACCAACTTGTTGAAACAGAAGCATTATTACAGAGCTACAAGACAAATTTGTTTATTTAAGCTATTTGTTTATGTGGTGCTTGCAAAGAAAAAAAGGAGAGCCAGTCCTGATGGCTGGTTTGTTTGCTGTCAGCATAGATCTTCCTTTTTAAGCAGTGGGAACAAGCAAAGGCCAGAAACCAAAGCTTCCAAGAAAAAGCTGAGAGAGAAATTGGGGGCAGAAGAGCAAACCAGCTTCAACCACACGTGCGGCACAGCAAACCATTAACATTTCTCAAAAGCCCCTGGGTTCCCTTTTTGTTTTCTGACAAAACATGAGTGGATCTTCACGGGTTAAATTACGTTATAAAATATGCATATGCACACTCAGACAGCTAATGCGTCTATGCGACTGCAGCTCATTAGCATGCAAATATGACTTCAACAGTGGAGCTCACTGCTACAGCAAGTTAATGAGGCAAAGAATCGCATAAGAGCCACAGAAATATAAAAAATTTCCTTTCCTACTTGTCCAGCACATTAGAGCCATACGGACAATGTGGAGCTGCCCAAGAGAGAGCATTTGTTAACAAAGTCATGACGCGAAGAGCTGCGTGTTATTTTTCATGGCCTATTCTGTCTCTCATCTCACTCTCCAGAACTTAAAATTATCACCACGACAACTGCTCTTTAAGGACTCTGACAGCTCTAACAAATCAGAATTATTTGGCACCAAAGGAATAATTTGCAGTTACAGCTTCCCAGAGCTGACACCTGAAGAAAAGACTCCTGAAAAATATAATCAGAAACCCTGAATTGTCATACATCAAGTATTGAGTCTAAAGAAAGCATCGGTAGTTTGTATCAGTACGACCTCAGAATAACCAGCGAGGAAAGTGGTCTGAAAAGTCTAGTCCCAGGTTGGGTGATGGATTGAAGGGGGCTGGTGAGCTCAGAAGGACCCTCAGGGAGGCTGGAGAGTTCTCAAAATTATTAGCAGATGTGCATCGCTCAGTAGCTAGTTTAAATACATCCTGGGATTGAGCTAGCTTTCTATTCAAGTGTTTTATCCTGCTGTGATGAATTACAGTATCTGAATACCCAGAACATAAAATCACTAGCGATGCCCCATGCGGACTGTGAAGGGCTCTGGCACGTCTGTCTTCTCCTGGCACGGTGGCAGCAGCGGGTAGCTGGTACCCTTAATGGCATGTTTGGGTGTTCCACGTATTTTGGGTTTGACAGCTGTTTAATGGCTTGAATGATACCAGTTTGGAAGTTTTCAGGCAATTTCTAGTGAACAGATGTTCATTTAGGAAGCACACATGAAAAAGACAAAAAGCCCAAAAGAAGCTGGAGCCCACCGGCTGTCCCCAGAGGGGGCTGGGGCCACTGCCACACGGGGACAGTGGGGCTACTTGCCTCCATGGTGAGTTTTGACAGGGCAGCACACAAAAAGCTCATCCTCCACCAGCTCTGCTGTCTCAGAGACAGGGCGAGAGTGATATCCTGGGCTCTGTGTCTGACACTGATCAGAAGAGCTAAGGACAAGTATTCAGTTTCCAGGTTTAAGCTCATTTTTACAGGTAGCTCAACACTTAACACAGTTTCCCAGTCATTTGAGGGTCCACAAGGCACTATAGAGAGCTCTTAGAGAAGTTCTCTGAGTACTATTTTTACCTTTTTTTTTTTCCTTTGAACAATTCAAGCATTAATCTTTTTCTTCAAGGACAGGTCAATACTTTGATCAACATGAAAATAAAATATTACTTTCTAACTTTTTTTTTTAATAACTTGGAATTTAAGAAGCATTTAAGAGAAGAGCAATGAGTTCTTCTATTGTAAACAGCAGGGGAGTTTCCATGCCTCCCGGGTAGCCATGAAGCAGAGCCACCATGCAGGGCAGCAGGAGAGAGAGGTGGGCAGGACCTGGATTGGGAAGTTATTGGTCTCTTTTGAGCTTTTGCCTTGGGATCAACACCTGAGGTTCTCCAATAGCAGCATCATCACTAGCAGGGGCAAACAAGTCTCCTGAAACTAGCTCAAAAAAGGGTGATACACAAGGCACCCAGTAGTTTCTTCTGTAACTTCAGAATATTTAACAGATCTGAACACATTCACACAGTCCATAACACCACAGTGCTACACAAAACACCCACATGGGTCTGGGAAGGATGCTGAGCACAGCAGTTTAAAGCCCTGCACCCAAATGGGGTTTTGAAGCAATTTCCTCACTCATCACTGAATATAAAACTCACACAAAACTTTTGGCTCGCCTCTTCCCGTAACTCTGTGAAATCTCTCTCAGCAGGACAGACAAACTGATGCTGTGCCCTGAAGATTTTCAGCGCACTGTGAAGATCTGAAAAAATGCCATTGCGGAATAATGTAGGGAAAGCTGGTGCTTATGAGACACATTTTTCTAAAAAACAGTTATAAAAGGTAAGGACAACCCCTGAACACCTCCTCCAGAAACTTTATTTTGCTGACCCTACTCATTTTGAGATAGATGTTTTAAGTATATAAATTACGGTAAAAAATATTTTGCATGCTTTTGTTTTTCCACTAATTTGTTCATTTGCTTGAAATAAAGGATCACACTTCATGTATTCCTGCAGCCTAACTTCTCTAGGGTTGCAACTCCTGAAACGCGCGTGGCACTGCACTGCAGAATCTCTCTGCATCCAATTTTCTGCCAGCTCAGAAACTGTCAAAGCACATTTAGAAAGACTTGGAACCAGATTTCAAAAATAGATACTCATAAATACAGGAATAAAGGTGGTGTTCAGTAGAGCTAAGCAGAAGAAAGTAAACACTATTATAAGTAGTTTGCTATTACCTAAAATGCTGAAAAAGTACCCTGAATATATGCACATAAAAAGGGGAAGAACGCACAAGTTACTAGACAAAGCAGTAAAACATTCAGCACAAAGAGAGCAATGCATCTGAACACCAAGGTGACACAAACATTAATTAAAACATAACACCCCCACCTAGAACTAAATACACGTTCGAGAATAATAATGCCAATTCAAGGAGGAAATAATCAATGATAGCAGAACGGGAGAAAAAGACTTGGAACAGCCTTCCGCCTGCCCTGCTGCAATGTCGGGAATGCTCAAACATTGGAACTCTTCAGGGGAGAAAAAGTTAACCCAGGGCAGTTACAGAAGATGGTTACATCGCTGAAATATGTTATTCTAATTATTTGTTAAATGGAGCGAGGTCTTAGCTGTAATATAACACCGTTTTAATGGGATTTAAAGCTATACTCCACATAGGTTTAATTGAGCATTGAAACACTTAGCAGAGAACATGGGAAAAACAACTTTCATCAACAGCAACTTCGCGCTGGCACCGGGCAGAGCAGAGCTGTAAAACATTGTGCTTTCACTGGGGAGATGCCAGTCAATGGTAAAAGGAGCTCGTTAAGAGCATCCGCTTGATCTGTGCAGCAACCTCCCGAAATGCCGGTCATGGAGCAGGGTCTTATTTTGCCATTTTATCACTGACACGTAAAATGCGGTGCACTTTTGCATCGGAGTGAAATACAGTGGCGTTCTTAAATCAGAAGTTTGAAAATGAATGCTTTACCTGCAAGGCACACCATGAATGACTGCAGCATCAGCAGCTCCCAGAGCATCCTCATCTTCAGCTTCCCGGGTCAGAGGAGACAAGGCTGGTAATGACAGGAGAGGATGGGGCTCCTTGGGAATTTTAGGCAATCTTTAACCTGTAAAACAGAAAAAGACAGGTTACAAGGAGTTTCAGGATTGCTGTTCCTTCTGTTTGTTGACAGTCTCTTATTTCTTTCTGGGAAAGTTGCATCTGAAGACCAATAAAGTAAACATTTTAAACATTTCAGTGATTTGTAAGGGTTGAAGAAGTTCGCTGGGTGCCAGATGAGGATGATGAAACGTAACCCCGCATCTGCATCTTCACTTGGGCATTGTGAGATTTCTTCTGTCTCTCAATGTTGTCATCAGCAGATTCACTCACGGCCTCTCTGGGGTAATCTGAAGAGTAATTAGTTAACTCTGTAGTTCGCAGTTAAGAGGAAAGTTATGAGAATTACTCTCACTTTTCTCTACAAACATCACCTGGTATGTGAAGGACATCATCTCCACAAGGCACCACTTTCTAGGAAATGTTCCCGCACTGCTCAGGAAAGGGGGATGCTTTTCCCATTTCATCCCCATTTTCATTGCTCTAAATTATTTTTTTAAAAACCCCTTAAAATATCTACAGGTAAAACCTAGTATTTTCCTTGCACTCTACTACAACTTGTAAATAGCTAAAATTTGTAAGCAGGCAATTTGAAGACTTTCTCGGCTTATCACTGCAAAGTATCACCCCCCAGTGCAATCCAACGGGGAAGAAAAAAATGACTCTTTTAATGAAAGGAACCTTTTCCA
>NW_010186199.1:0-1699 GCF_000695765.1 Mesitornis unicolor
GGCACAGCCCGGCGGCCCGCCGGTGCGGCGCGGATAGTGATGTTACGCACCCGCCGCTTGTCGTGTCACACGGAGCAGTGAGGAGGCCCTGCTCCGCCTTGCCGCCCATCCACCCCGGAGTACCGAGGGAACTGGCGGAAGAGCTCGCCAAACCGCTCTACATCATTTACCAGTAGTCCTGGCTAAGCAGGGAGGTCCTAGGCGGCTGGGGTCTTGCCAGTGCAAAGCCCATCTACAAGAAGGGCCAGAGGGAGGATTCCGGGAACTGCAGGCCCGTCAGGCTGATCTCGGTACCAGTGAAGATTATGGAGCAGTTCATCTTGAGTGTGCTACCGCATCATGAGCAGAACAAGCAGGGGATCAGGCTCAGCCTGCATGGGTTCATGAAAGGCAGGCCCTGCCTGACCAACCTGTTCTATGACCAGGTGACCTGCCTAGAGCATGAGGGAAATGCTGTGGATGTTGTCTGCCTGGACTTTAGTAAGGCCTTTGACACCGTTTTCCATGGCATTCTCCTGGAGAAGCTGGCGGCTCATGGCTTAGACAGATTTACTCTTTAGTGAGTTAAAAACTGGCCGGACAGCTGAGCACAGAGTTGTGGCGAATGAAGTTAAATCCAGTTGGCGGCTGGTCACAAGTGGTGTTCCCCAGGGCTTCATACTGGGGCGACTTCTGTTTAATATCTTTATCAATGATCTGGATGAGGGGATTGAGTGCTCCCTTAGCAAATTTGCAGATGACACCAAACTAGGTGGGAGTATTGATCTGCTCAAGGGTAGGATGGCTCTGCAGAGGGACCTGGACAGGCTGGATCGATGGGCTGAGGTAAATTGTGTGAAGTTTAACAAGACCAAGTGCTGGGTCCAGCACTTCAGTCCCAATAATACAACGCTACAGGCTTGAGGATAAGTGGCTGGAAAACTGCCATGCAGAAAAAGTCCTGTGGATGCTGGTTGACAGCTGACTGAACATAAGCCGGCAGTGTGCCCAGGTGGCCAAGAAGACCAACAGCATCCTGACTTTTATCAGAAACAGTGTGACCAGCAGGACCAAGGAAGTAATCCTTCCCCCGTATTTGGCACTGGTGAGGCTGCAACTCAAATACTGTGTTCAATATTGGGCCCCTCACTACAAGAAGGACATTGAGGCACTGGAGTGTGTCCAGAGAAGGGCAATGAAGCTGGTGAAGGGTCTGGAGAACAAGCCTTATGAAGAGCAGGTGAGGGAACTGGGATTGTTTAGGCTGAAGAAAAGAGGCTGAGGGGAGTCCTTATTGCTCTCTATAACTACCTGAAAGAAGGTTGTAGTGAGGTGGGTGTTGGTCTCTTTTCCCAAATAACAAGTGATAGGATGAGACGAAATGGCCCTAAACTGCACCAAGGGAGGGTTAGATTGGATATTAGAAAAAAATATTTACTCAAAGAATGGTCAAGCACTGGAACGGGCTGCCCAGGGAGGTAGTGGAGTCACCATCCCTGGAGGTGTTCAGAAAATGTGTGGATGTGGCAGTTCAGGGACATGGTTTAGTGGGTATGGTGGTGTTGGGTTGACGGTTGGACCTGATGATCGTAGAGGTCTCTTCAACCCTTATGATTTTGTGATTCTCAAGCTCCACTTTGGCCACTGTCGCCGCCAGTGGGACCCGGGAGCTCCCCGATCGGGCAGCGCAGAGGTTTGTGAGGGTGAAGACGTGTTGGGG
>NW_010186200.1:0-20435 GCF_000695765.1 Mesitornis unicolor
AATAAAATAAAATAAAATAAAATTTTAAAAAAATTACTTTTGGACTAAATTTAAATTTTCAGCTGGTAAAGTCTGCATTTATATGTCTTGGGAAAAGCAATAGCGTCAGGGCTGGTCACCCAGGAAGCTGTCTGGTGCAGACCACGCCAAAAAGTTCCCTTAAAGTTGAGAGTGTGGTCCTGGATGACAAGGGTGGTGTCCTCCAAAATGCTGTCCACTCTGGGTAGATTGCAGACAGGAATTCATGGATGCTGAAAGACTTCAGCAGTATTGCAGACAGGTCTCCTTCCCCAAGATCTCCTTTCTTTAAGTCTTTGGATATTCAAAGTCACACAGAAGTGGAGAATTTTATAGACAAAGTGCCCGATGCCTTCTTCACCCACCAAAGCTGTGATATTTGTGTGGAGGGCTATGGAGAGCTCTCCCCATAAACCTGAGCACAGCCTGTGCTGCCTGGGAACAGCAGAGCTCAGCGGGATGGGAAGCCCTGTCCCGCTTCAGTCCAAATTGCTCCCTTACAGCTGGGCTTGTGGCCCTCACTGCAGTCAGCCATAGGGGACAACTCCAACCCTGTGCTCCCTTCCAGTCCAACAGAGCAATTTCTTATGTAAACTGATATTTAAACATAAAAAAGTCCTGTGTCTCTCATCTGCTTTCCCTGTGTCTGCTGCCCTGGTGCATCACCAGGACTCAGCCCAAAGCCTCCGTGAACCATGGCAGAGGGAGCTGAGTGCGCTCCAGGAGAGGGCAAGGGGAAGGCAGAGCAAGCCTGAAGCAGCAACATGTTCATCAACCCATATCCGCACCATCAGCAGCGCAACCCTCAGCCCTCTGAGGGACAGAAAACCATAACCAGCGAGAGGGCATCCACAGGGCACTGCATCTCAAAGCCATCTTAAAGCAGAAGTGGAAAAGGTAGAATATTTTGGAAAGAGAGGAAAAGGTGATCTCCAGATCCTCCTGCAGCCTCCTTGCTATGGTTTTGGAACATGGAAATCTTTTTAATGACATATATTCAATTAAGTGCATAGCGCAATGAGCGTCAGTCCTTGTTTGAATCTTAAAGTGGTATGAACCATATTTACCATCAATAATTATACGGTTCAGTGACTATGAGAATAGTATCACAAAGTCAAAAGAGCCATCCTCTGCTACCACAAAATCGGAAATGTAACAAGGATTCTATCCTGACAGTCAGGGAGTGCCCTTGGATTTTGTCAAAAATGAAGGTGCCAGTAAACCACCAGATTTACTCCTCCCTGACACAGCCAGGTCTTACAATGGGCAGCTTTAAACAAGTGAGTTTCCCAGTTAGAGAATTCTCCCCACACCTCAGCTTATTTTGACCAACGCTAATAAATACCACACACGACTGAACTCACTGGCTGTCCATGGAAAGGAGCAACAGCAAATGCAACAGCTTGGGGAAATACCTGGGTGCTTCTCTCAGCAATAACCAGCAGCCTGAAGCAGAAACAAGCACAGAAGGAACCATCCGTGATGATCTGCAGTGTCTATGTTCAAAGGGCTTCTTACAGTGGGACGTTACAGACTCCAGATCTCAATTCTGATGTGCCATTTTCTGCATTATGACACTCCTTACAGCACACAGATGAGCACAGGACCAAAAACTGAAATGTTTCCTGGCAAATCCTAGCTTTTTCCTGTGGCTATACCATATTGCCCTACAATCGCTCTATTCCGGGGGTTTATGCTTTTAATTTGCATTAATTTTATTGTCTTGTGATTGCTTCTATGCTGCATCAGTTCCCACTAAACATGGAACTTAAGTTCCTACGAGGGAGTTAAAAAAAAATAATAAATCAGACTTTATATGGAAGGTCCATTTATGAGCAGTTCATAAAGGTTGGTAATCAACTGAAAAACATTTATATCAACTGTTAATCAGTTCTTAAGACTATCAGAGTTCTCTGGGGCACTGTGCTGCTTACAGCCTGCTGTGACAACACCCAACAGGCGCTGCTTATGCTGTCCCCCATCGGTGGTGGTTCATTCCCAGCTCCATAGCACGCAGCTCCTCACAGCCTGCACAGGAACTCCACACATTACACCACCAATGGCACACCAGGGTCAATTGTAAATAAACATAAATAGTAAATATATTATAAACAAAATTATAAATATAAGCTATAAATAAATAGATGTCTGTTTCATAGAAACTTAATAAAGCCATCATTTTTAATTAAGATTAGTGTCTCTGAAGTTCCTCTGATCACTGAAGCAGAAATGCAGTTTATCCCATTTTGAGATCCTAACCAAGGAACTTAAAAAACCAAAACAAAACAAAACAACTATTTCACTGAATATTTCACACCTCTTATTCTCCAAATCATACAGACTTAAGGCATAAGCAAGGGTACAACCAAGGGAGAGTACATAGCTCAAGTGCTTTGACTCATAACTGAGCTGCACATTATATTGTCTTAATCTGAAAGATTCCTGATTTACCACCACTGATTTTCCTCCTTTCTCCATATTCTGCCTTTCTCATCAAAACCTGTCCCACAGGCAGGGGGTCCCCGCTGCCCGCATGCCCCAAGCTGGCCGTGCTGCCGCAAGGGGGGCTACCAGCCCGGGGGTCACCCCCGCCCCTCAGAGCTGGGACTCCACAGACAGGGACAGGCAGACTGGGGGGGAAATGACCATGTCTAATACACAAAAAACACTCACATGGCACACGTTTCATTCAGTTGAAAGGTTTCCAGTTGTTCTTGTGCAGCAACCTAAAGTTGCCATGGCAAGCAAAAACATTGATTCTGCTGCTTGGTGTCCTGGAGTAAAACATAAAAATTCACGCTTGACAAAACAGTTATTTTGGGCTACTCCCACAGTTACACTTAAACACGTGTATTGCACATATTCCTTTTCTCCTGAGGTTTAAGGAACCATGCAGCCTGTGTGCATGGATACTCTCATTTTGAGCAAAGCCACACCATTCACACAGACCCATGAATGCAAAGCTTAAATGTCGAGTTTCACCAAGTTCTACTACGAACCCTACTTAAACAAAGTGGGATTTACAACACAAGCTCTACAAGAAGGGATTTTTCTAGCAAATTCTGGTCTTAGCCTAAAGGAAGTGCAAGACAATAGACTTCACCATTTTAATGAATATGTGATTTCCTGGGGAAATTAAAAATTAAAAAGAGATCAGTTGTTGTGGTCTGCAGGCCAGACTGGCCGGTTGCTGCGCACACGGTGCCCTGCACCCTGGCTGCTGCGCACATGGTCCCCAGGGCCACCGCTCGGCAGGCCAGGACCCATGGCGAGAGCAGGGTGACATCTGTTCAGGTCTCCCTGCACCAGGAAGGGTTTTGGTGCCTGTGCTGGAAGAGCCACAGTGACAACGAGCCAGAGGCATGTTCCCATGGTTGGAGGATGCTTTTGTTCCTCTGTAATTTCACCCACAGCTACCTGGGGAACTGAGTTACACAAATGTTGACAGATAATTATACATAACAAAAATATTTGTCATTTTTGTTTCCCCTCAGCTTTAGGATTTTGCTCCAGGGCACAAGATGCCTGTTTCAGTGAGTAAGTTCATTAGCAGACAAAACAAACAGGATTAGAAGATAGTTTTTCAAACAGCACTGGTGATGCAAACAGGCCCCATACCATGCTGGTACCCACGCACGGGCATTGCTGGGAACGCGGTCCCTGTGCAGGGATGTGCTGAGGGCAGCACCCAGCAGCTCCGCGGGTCGAGGACGGCATGGAGAGAGCGCCCATCAGGGAGCAGGGAGACAAACCCATCTGTGAGGGGTTTGTTCTGACTGTGCTCAAACAAAAAGCATCTTTTCCTGGCCTGAGCTTCCCAGGGAATTACACACAGACTGATGTTTGAGTAAATATTAAAATCCACACAAGAAGTCTCAGAACAGCCCCGTAGAAGCTGCATTCCCAAGCGCAGCAGAGGAATTCTGTCTACCTCTAACTGCAAATGCAGCTCAATGTGTGGAAGCACCAAATGGCCCAATCTGGAGTAACTGGAGTTACACAGAGCCCTAAGCAAGATGTCGGACTCAGCCCATAACAGGCTGCAGCTGAAATGAGGGCACACACACCAAGAACGCATTCAGTCTCCATCACCACAGGACACCACTTATCACCAAGACCCCTGTGATCCAGCCAGGGTGGGGGCAGACCCAGGTGTCTGGCTCTGAGGGACCTGAGGCAGCAGCAGGGTTTACTATGGCGGTTTTGTATCATCTGCCATAAGGAAACAAGGGAGACATGCTGTATTTATATGAGCCAGCTCAACTCATGTATCACCTAGGCAAAACAGGAGTCTATGTTATTTCTGTCATTAGTTATAATTAGAGAACTCTAATCAACCCCCTGCCTGCCCCAGTACTCAAAAGTGTTTGAATCTGCAATTTTACTTGTGTTCTTCATTAAAGAAGAGGGAAAAGGGAAAAGAAAGTAATCTGTGAAATCCCATCCATATAAAGGATTTTTATTTCAGGTTTTATCTTCCACATATGTACCTTTAGATCTTTTAAACAGGAGTACAGTTCTCTTCCTGTACCATCTCTACCAATAATTTTCTCTACACATAAATTTATGTAATGTCTATTAAAGACAAGACATTTCCCATTCCTCTTCTGCAATAATTATAGGACTTTGGTGCAGAGAGAGAGAGAAGAAATATGAAGAGAAGGTAAAGATCTTTAAGACAACCACAGAAGATAGTTGTTGCACACACTTTCTGGCGCAGAAAGGCAAAATTACTCAAAAAGTTCCAGCACCTTGAGCCTCAACTATTTCCAACAGATGGTGCTGATGACATAATTACTAATGATTACATTTCAACTTTTATTAGTGAAGAATTTTTAAAGGCACAGGTAAGCAGCACGCAGCTCAGACTGAGATCTCCACCGGTGCTGCCCAGGTGCCACGACACCCAGTTTCACCTCCACTGCAATGGACTCCACATTCATTTCACCACATGCCAATGCACTGCTTGGTTTCCACATTTCTAGGAGGTTCCACACAAACACTGGACAACATCCTTTCCCCATGCACACTGCTTAAGTTCTGAGCATTCCCTACCACGTCCTCATAGGGTGTCACAGATTTCGTACAATGCTGGATTCAAGATGTTCATAGAGATTAGAGGCAGAGTGACAATTAATTATCCTTTTTTACTCTATGATATCACTGCCCAAAAAGGTACCATCCATATGTGCTGTAACATGAACAAAGGCTTCATTTAAGCCAAGAGTTTCACTCATACAACCAAAACCACACACTACTAACAGAGAACTGAGGAGATCTGCCTGACACCTCTATGTTTGCAGGAAATCGATAGGAGACTCGCACAGCTGATTTCAGAAAGCAGGCTGCATACCAAGGGATGTGAAAGGTGAAAAACACAAAAAAGTTCTGCATTGAGAAAGACCACAGATCTGCTGATTGCTCAAATCACGAGTCTGCAGAAAACACACGAGTCAAACACTTTTTGACAGTTTCTTGAATCTTCCCCATGGGTGGCACCATGTTCCGCTGTAGCTGTCCTGCCCCCACCTGATCTCCCCGCCCATGAGGCAGAATGGCTTCACAGCTGGCTTCTGCCTTTGGGAGGCAACTTCTAGGAGTATGATTCAGTAATACTGTACCTGTGCCCTGCCAAAAAAGGGGCATGTCCTAGGACTGCTACCTCTTCACACAGCACACCTGATGTGCAGGGCTGAGGATTATCACAGCAGTGGGTATCCACTATGGGCAGGGGCTGAAGGACAGGGCCTGCACTTAAATGTGGCTGCCAGGCCCATGGGCTGAGCGGGACCCCAGGTGTGGCCGCTTGGGGCCATCAGGGCCTGTGGGTGCTCCCAGGGCCCCAACGCTGCCCACCCCCCTGTGCTGTCCCTCACATCCCGCCTGCCCCTGCACCCACAAAAGCCACCCCTGCCCCAGCGACAGGGACATCCAGCAGCCCAAAGGGTCTCAGGTGGAGCAAAAGCCCAACAAAATACATTCTTTTAACAGATATTAACCTCAAAGCCCTCACCCTGCCCCAAGGTTGTTGTTTGCCTCAAATAAAAGCCATGTATGTGATTTCACGTTTAAGATCTGCTAACGCATGACCTCTGCTCTTGCACCTGTAACCAAGAAAAGATCAGGCCCAGCAATGAAAAAATCTTCAGAAAAGGCTCATGGCTAGAGCAGTGTTTGCAGAGATGGGCACCAAGTGTTAAACCACCAAGGTTTGGGGTCAGGGCTTAGAACCAGGGCAACAGCTCGGCCTCTGGCAAGACCAAGTCTTTTTGGGAAGAGGTCCAGAGGAGCCACCACCTACTGGCATGGTGAGCACTTCCAGTTCCTTGGGGTCAAGTCTATGTCCTGAGCCCCCAAGACTTCAGAAGGAGGCTTCAGAGTCCCAGAGGAGAACCAGCGACAGAAGGAAATTACTCCAAAAACTGCTGAAAATTAGAGAGAAACTGTTTGAGAACTATTGCCAGAATAACTGCAGTTTACGTAAAAGCACTAAAGATAGGATTACTTTGGAAACAAATTCTCCTATGTGTGTATCATGTGCTAGTATTTTATGATACACTGTATCTGGGAGATATTGATCAGCACAAAGGAGAAGCAACAGGAACAGCAATCACAACCTAACCCGTGCTTCCTACTTACGTTGTAAATGTACTTATCGTGGCTTTATTTAGGCAGACTGAAAACCACATCCCCAACTGGATCATGACCAGAATCAGGAAAGGGGCTGTGAGGGTAACCCTGCACCCACAAATCAAGGAGCCGTTTTTCCCTTCCTGGCCCGAGCGGAGGAGTCATTTTACAAGGATCAACAATAATTGCTACAAGGCTTGGAGGACTTCATGCAGAAGCTCCTCAATTGCCTATCATGACCTGTCAGATGTACAACAGTGCAAAATAGATGGAATCACGGGAGTAACTCTAGAGCAAATGAAACTCACAAATGTTTATGAAAATGTTTAAAACACGACAAGTGATGAGGTGACTGTTGAAGCTACAGGAGTGCTCTGTATTCAGGAGTGTAGATTGCAGCAGATTCAATAGTGGTTACTTCCAATAGCTGAATCTTGGTGGGGAAATGAGCTTTTGCACTGTGAGCAGCACACCAGGTCGTCCTTGCATTGAAAAGTGATCACAAACCTCACTGAGAGGGTTGGTGGCTGCCCAGCTCTCTCGCCTACACAGATCCTTCCACTTGCTTGACTGCCCACATTATGGAATCACCTGCTCCCGTAAACTGTCCATACTGACCTTGATTACGATGTAATAAAGGAATGACAGGTTAAAAAAAAGGGTTAATGAGGAATTATCTGATTACCAATGTGACTAATGTCAAAAGTGCATTGGAAAGCCGCAGAAGAAAATAGGAAGACTGATTATTAATTGTTTGACTGAATAAGATTTTGCAGTGAGAGCTTCAGCAGAGCTCAAACCTCAGTAGTCTGGTATTAACACTAACCAGTGGCCATCGGGAAAGGGAAAGGGTGCAGAAGTTTCAGGTTTGGACCAGGGGAGACCTTTGCCCCCAGAAGTTTGCCCCGTGCTCCCAGGTGCTCCCACGTTAACGGGTGTTTGGGCTGCCCAGCTAATTGTGGCATGCGAGCGGCAGGCCGCGCAGATGTCAGATGTCACGCTCGATCTGATGGAGAGGTCTCTGCCTCGGGCTGTTTATATGTGACCTACCAGAATTTCCTGCTGCATGATGAAATAATTAGGGGGCCCTCATGCAGGGAATAATGTTGCGAGTAGGTTGCAAAGGCATTACACATACAAAAAGAAAATCCTAAGCATTTTCCTTATCTGTGATATGATCTTCCAAGACTCCGTATATACATTCAACTTGTTTGTATTATTTCTTTTAAAGTTCTTCATGCAGACACTAAATGAAGGCTTCAGAAAGTTTAGCAGTGTGCTTTCCTTTATGCTCAGGTTACATAGTGGGAATAGTGGCATAAGCAAACAGGAAAAAAGGGAGATTTATTTGTTTGTTTTAAATCAAGATTGCTTTTTGCCTCTTAAGGCAGCAAACTCCAAACTACAGAGAGTTTAATAGAAGTTGATCCTGTCATCAGAAGAAGTCTCATTTTTGTGGCTCTTCTTTTTTTCTAATCAGTTTTAAATTGCAACTGGTTTTATGCAGAAAGAGCATGCCTGTATGCCCACAGATGCTCCACGTGCTGATTGATCTCAGCCCTCTCCCTGCTCACAGAAACCCAAGGGGATCCCATTCATGGTGGATGTCAGGAACTGCGTACCCACAGTCACCAAACTTAGGTAAAACTTAGCAATGGGAGTTAGATCTGGGACCCGCAGGTCCCAAATGCACCCCAGGCAGCGAGCTGGGCCACCCGCTGGAAGAGGCAATGGCACAACCATGGGGAGCTCCTCTGCACCTCAGGAAACCCTTCTTCATGGTGAGGGCAGTCAAACACTGGCAGACGCTGCCCAGAGAGGCTGTGGGTTCCCCATCCATGGAGACCTTCAACCTCAGATACAGCTGACCCTGCCTGAGCAGCAGGGTTCCAATGGGCGATCTCCAGAGTCCCCAGCCATAGCTACCCTATCATCCTGTGAAAATGAGGTTATTTGATAGTGTAAAAAACTCTGATGTGTCTGGAAAGTCTGCCTGGAAGCCCTGGCATAATTTGCACTTATTCTATTGCCTACTGACAGTGCAGTGAAGAACACTCTGCTCTGTATATCCCTTTGGAGATGAACACACCACTGTTTCCCTTCCCTGCCATCCTACTGCTCACGCGACTCCATGGGTGCTGTCAGCCTCGGGACATTCCCTCTATCTTTCTCAGAGCAATTACCTGCTTGGATAGATATTTCGTTTAGAAATGTAAATATTTTCTTTCTGTTTTTCCTGTTTCCAAAGCAAACTGCCATTATTCTACTAAGGAAGGCTTAGAAATGGCATTCTCATTGTTTTTGAGAAAACAGAAATACCAGATAAATTCTGCAGTTCAGATTAAGAAAATAAATGAATTTTCAGATTGAGTGCGTAACTCATAGCCAGCTAGCCTGGATTTTGACTCACTCATCTGGAGGGAACATGAATTAGTCATGAGCATATCATTAAATAATCAGAAATCTTTCCAGACAGTTAATCAAATTGGGGTATTCTCACAGAAATGCAGTAGTAAGCAAGGAAATGCTGAAGAAATACCTAGACAGGATAAATTAATAAGTCAAACTCTTTTCTAAATTTCTCTTACCTCAAATCATAAAACAGTTTTGGTTGGAAGGACCCTCAGCAGGCGACCTGGCAACCTCTACTCAAGGCAGGAACACTTTGAACATCGATCAGGTTTGAATGTCTCCATGAGTGGCAGCAGATGAGAACCAGCCAGGCCCCGCATTCTTCATCTTCATTCCTTTATATTTCCAACAAAGCTACTCCATGAACCACTGCAGTCACAGGGATACCCCACACCACATGGTGTCATGGCCAGCAAGAACAGCTGGGGGAAGAAGAAAGGAGGGACATTCAGGGTGATGGTGCTTGTCTTCCCAAGCAACTGCTACATGTGGTGGAGCCCTGCTGTCCTGGAAATGGCTGAGCACCTGCCTGCCATGGGAAGCAGTGAATTAATTCCTTGTTTTGCTTTGCTTGCGCTCACAGCTTTGCTTTTCCTATGAAACCGTCTTTATCTCAGCCCACAAGACTTTGCACTTCCACTCTTCTGATCCTCTCCCCATCCCCTGTGGGGCAGTGAGAGAGTGGCTGGGTGGTGTTTAGCTGCCTACTGGGGTTAAATCATAGCAATCACGATGGATCCCAGTGTAGAAAAACTGGGCTGAACCATATTAATTCCTTTGCTTCTTACAGAGCCCCAGACAGTGCACCCAGACATACTGAAATTAATTTCAAAGACTGAACTCCACAGAGCTTCCAAACTGCTCAAACAGCTGCCATAACTCCATCACATTCCCAGGCTTCACTTAATGCAAATGACCTCAAATGATTGGAAATAGAGTGACAGGTGACCAAAACATGAGAGAGTTTTCAGTGCAGTGACCATCTATATTTTCATGGGTAGGAAACCTAGATCCACACTTTTCTTAGGCCACAGCATGGAAAAGAAATGCACATTTCCCAAATATCCCAAATATCAAGAAGTATATATATATATATATCACTGCTCTACAGATCTGGAGTACAAATCCACTGGTAAATTATCATTGCCATCCTATGTCTATTTAGCATCGCAGCAGTCTTCCTTTCCCCCACTCCTTTTCTAGATGGGTCCTGTTTTTCACTAACCAAGAGTTCAAGCACAATAACCAGACATTTTTCTGAGCGTGGGCTGTCCCTACAGGTTTCACCTCACATTAACACTTCCTGAGTTCAGTTTGTACATAGCACTGAATACAGTATTACCAAATTACAGTATTACAGTCTCAAAGGTTGGAAGAAAACTGAACATTTCCTTGACCTTAGTCTTCCATTAGGCTCACTATTTGGCAGCTTAATTAGTTATATCAAAAAGATATAGGCGCACTGGCTCAGCACCATGAAAAGCATATAGGAGTTAACGCCAGCCAAGGCTCTGAGTGGGTACGGGCACATCTCACATCATGAGCAACGCCGTTCTGCCCTCTGAATAAGTCAGCACGGAAATCCAGCGTGCTGATAGCACAGAGAAGCCACTGCCAGCTCAATTTAAGCTCCTTTTTCTCAATGTACCAGTGCACCTTCAAGGAAGAATAAAGAGACCACAAGACAAGAATATTTCTCTTGCTCATGTATGTGAAGACTGCAACCATAACAGACATCAAGCTGCTGATCATCAGGGTCAGGACCCCCGCGACAGCAGCCATTCCCTTCTGTAAGGGAAAATCAGCAGTGATATGTGATGATGGAAGGCACTGCCTTTCTCGAGGACCAATTTAGCACAGCAGGGGAAACGTAGCTGAGGCAATATGCATCTCAAAGCAGCAGAAAAATTAAAGGCAGGAAGCAGAAGAGTGGATCTGGAAGGGAGAGTAAGGGATGAAGGTAGCAGTGGTAACCATGGGAAGGATAACCATGACGAGGATGGGGGATAACTAAGAGCAAATGCAGTCCTTGCAGTTCGTTAGTGGAGAGGATATCTAGACTGAGAAAACCGAGACATCATAAGCAGAGCTGGAGCCTGGAGAAGTGCGAGTTTACCAGAGCAGCTGCTGCTTTGTTTAACTTCGTTCTACCAAAAGCCCGCAGGAAGCCCTCGCCTGCACACCGGACACCACGCAGCGGGACTGGAGCGCAGGGCTGCCGCTCCCTCTCGTCACTCCGCTCCGAGCGCTGTGCCAGGGCGACAGACGGGCACTGCTCCTGCCCAGCGCAGCCGTCCCGACCCAGCCCCGGGGACACCGGCAGGGACGTGCCCTGGCTGCCCCTGCCCTCCGCACCCGGGCTCGGCACGTCCCCTCCACACGGCGCCACCGCGTTCTTGAAACGGCGGAGCTCAGCGGGATCTTCCCGAGCTCAGGAGCATCCTCACTCCACACTCCCGGTGCGCATCCATGGTGCGGGCAGACCCTCGGCCTCTCAGCCCCAGGCAAATCATTCATCTCCCTGCACCTCTGCTTCTGCCCCTGTTACATTTTACTGACTTACCTCACGTAGCTCAGAAGAGGTATTATTAAATTAGGAGCGTGTTAAAAGGTGTGGGAAATTCCCTTCACAGCTGGCTGCTGGCAGAGCTGTGGAACTGTCTCCAAAACAATTCACAAGGGCTGATATTTGGATGAAGTATTTGTTGAATCACCCTTATTTTTTGCCCTTTTATTTTTTCACAACATAAAGTCAAAACTTCTGCCCAAATGTGCATTCTAAACCAAAACTCAGTGGTGGAAGTATAAAGAAACAACTCCTTACACAAACTAAATATGATCACTGAAGTTTGATGTATGCGATACAAATTCTTCACCTGTAGTGCTCGGTCCTTCAAACCAAAACTTTCATTAACTAAAACTTAGGACTCTATTTCAAAGTGGTTTTGGATTTGTGATTCTATGATTTAGGCATAGGGATTTATTATATAATGTGTAATAATAACAGTCTTTGAAATCACTAATAATAGATGCCCCATATAAAGATACACAAAATAGAGGTAAGCATGGTTTTACAGGTTCACGGGAAATTTTGTCTTGGTGGTCCACTGGATCATGTAATTTGAAGGACAACACTGAAAAGTTCTCAGTGTGAAAAGGAGGGGAAACACGAACTCCGCTGCTGCCTGCCCCCATGGTTTCATTGATTGATTATACACATCCTCATCTTAGTTTTAAGCTATTCTTCATTTATTTCATTTGCAACATTTCTAAGCCTTTTCCTGATAATCATTTTATTCCCCTGTCTTCCTTTCATTTGGCAACAGCTGAGCTGGCAGCAAGCCCAAAGCATGGTAAATGACAAATCACTACCAGATGAAGCTGCGAGTTTTACACAGAGCATTTCCTCCAGCCACAGAAGACTTTGAGGCCCAATAAAATTACCAAACTGGCTGAGAATTACACTGAGATCAAGCTCTACATGCAGGCCCCCCAGTTACAGACACCATACCAATTCTTCAAGCTGTAAATCAAGGAGCTGGGGTGGTGAAGCCCCAGAAAGCTGCAGAACCAGGGGACGACAGCAATGCAAACCCATGGTGGGTCCCCAGTCAGGGATTAGTGCTTGCTGGGCCTTGAAGAGGCAGTGGCCGTGGCCAGAAATGCTTCACAAGAAGCAGCAACCCCCTTGTGTCCTCCCCTGTCTCATCACAGCCAGAGACCCGCATTGTCACCTCCCTGCAGGCTCTGGAGGACGGCGCCTTCCCAGCACAGTGCAGGTTTCCCAGCAATCCCGCATTTTTGGACAGGGAGCAACACCAGAACGTGCAGCTGCCAACAGCCACGGCAAACACTGCTCTGCAGAGCACATCTCCAGGTGCAGTGAAGCGGGTGAGGGTCTTCTCCTCCACGCAGGACAACGCTGCCCTTTCCCTGGGTGTACTTCCTTCTCCCTGTGAACCCAGCATTGAAGCCACAAGGCACAAAATGGGAATGCTTTCCCCAGCCTTGTTTCACCCTTCCAGGGCTGACGCCACAAGACATCACCTTTCATTACCCAAAATTATCAGACAAGAGTTGAGACAGAATCACAGAATCACACAGATGCTCCATCCTGCAAAAAGGCTTGCCCATTTTTTGTTAGGCAGACATTTTTAACCCAGGCTGTAGCATTTACAGCCCCCCATAGTTATATTTCTTTATCTACTTGTACAAACAGAGGTCTGAATGTCTGTGTATGGTAATTCTATAGGAGATGCAGGATGATAAAGTGGATGTAAACCAAAACCACTCTGTCACTTAACACAGGCTGAGCGATGCCGGACTCTGGACGTAACCAAAAGACATAAAGTGAAGGCAGCAGAGTCCTAAACAGAGAAACCCTCCTGAGGTCAACCCTTCTGAAATTCTCAAGATGAACGATACAGCCGTGCAATGAATGTTTAAAGGTAAAATCGGAGGAAAAAGAGTCAATAACAAAGTGGGGTTTGGCTACAGCCCTGTGTACCCAGATGCCATCCAACTGGTTTTTCATAATTGCTGGAAATCCACTCCCTCAAGAGGGATGGCTCCCTCAGCGCCCAGCAGTGACAACCATGGCAGCATGGCAGCCCTGCAGCCCTGAGCCCCAGACAGGGGACCACAGCACCCAAACGGCAGCGAGTTGGTAGGTGGAGGTGAGGGAGACTTCAACTGTCGAGTGCAGACAATGCCCCCCTGTCTTGGGAGGTGGGGGCTGTCAGCCTTCATTGCCCACAGGTAATGGCACGGGGTAATTTCTGCTGATAATGTCACCGGAAGAGGAAATCCTGCAGACTGAACTCATTAAGGGGCTCTTCTGCAGGGGGAGGACTGCAGGCTGGGTTTGGGTGGGGGAACATCTCCTGGCACACAGAGTGAAGCTCTCTTCAGAGTGAAGCTTCCTTCTTCGGTTACGCCAGCTCTCAAAGCCTGGCTGCCTCGCTTTTGAGTCAAAATTCATCTGTCCTTCCAAAAAGTAACCTCCCTCAAAAAAAACCCAGCAAAACAAAACAAAAGGAGGTGGCAGATTGCTATTCAAGAGTCAGTAATTTGGAGGCATTTCAGCAACTTTCCTTTGTTGGTGCTCTCAAGCAAGCCAATAAATAAGACATTGAATTCCCATAGGTGTTTGTTCCAGAGGCCACTCAGTGTAACGCAGATTCTTCCATTAGCTTTGGATCAAGCCCAACACTGCCCTGAAGACTGGGTTTTCCAAGTACCCTATGGGCAGAGGTGGAATACTCCTCAACGGCCCTTCACCAAAGGCATTGCATGCCAAAAACAAACATCATTTGCCAAAAATAAACATCGTTTGTAAAAAATAAATACCGTCACCAATGCAGGCACCTGAGGTATGTGCCGATTTAGCACCCAGCTCTCCCCTCCCTTGTGCGACTGCAGCTCTGCACCAAGTCCCTCATAATATACAAGATCAACACTTCAGTAAAGTGCTTTGATTTTGTTAACAAGACTTTTCACTTCTTATTTTTTTCAGAATTTGAGATCACAGGAAATGTAGAAGGAAAAAAACCAAAAGGCTGAAATCATAAACTTCACTACAAAATTAGAAGTCCTGTACCTGCACTGCTGCACTTTGAAGCATTTACCCATATTTATGGATTATACTCTTTCACTCAGCATATCTAAAATGTCAGCATAACCATCCCTTTGCAGACAAACATATGTATTTCATCTGCGTACACGCATATTTCCAGGAGAAACTCAGAATCTGCAGAGAAGCCCAATCTTGTGGTCATTACTCAGAGTGACGGCAGCAGGCAGAGGATCGTGAGATCGTTACATGTGCTGCAATCAGATCGTTAAACACAGAACCTCTGCACTTGTCATCGCTAAATACACAAGTAGCTTTTGCATCTAGAACATAAGTAACACCTTATGTGAACTAAACCATTTGTCTAAGGTGGCCTTTATTAGAAATGAAAGATGTGATTAGGAGGAGTATGAACTGAGAACCCAGTGAATTAACTCACTGTGACTCCATTTTGGGAGGGATGGCTTAGCTCAAAACTGGTCTGGTGTGTACAAAGTCAAAAAGCCTCAAAACACCCCAGTGGCTGGGCAGTGCCTCTGAAAACTGACCACAACATGCCTGGGGTGTAGGAGCACATTTTCCATACAGAGCTCAGGAACTGGGGATTGCGCCGAGCCTCCATCACCCAAAACCATGCTTGGGGCAAGTGACGGGGGAGCAGAAGCCTCCGTCGCAGCACTGGGAGTTGCTCACACGGGGACATGTCCGCTCAGGTGATGTCCTGCGCGATGGCACCGTCCCCGTTGAGGTCACCAGGCTCGCCGTCCTTGCCCGGAGCAGGGATCCTGCGCTGAGCCTGGCAGGCCCTCACTAAGTTTCTTTCAGGCACACAGTGCAGATTGTTGAGCTCTTTCGGGAGGCGCAGACGCGGCTGCTGGAGGCCATGGTTTCAGATCACTGAACAGTGAAAACCTGTGAAACCCATCCTTGGATGGGGAAGCATTTACACAATCTGTCCCCAGGACTGTTTATTGGTATTGCGAACCATCCACATATCACCTCAAATTAACCCCTTCCTCCAGTATCCTGTGTGCAGAGGGAGGTATTACACCCCTCAACTGGATCTGTCACTCTTCCCATGCTTCTCTAAAATAACTGTTTTGATTTGGGAATTTAAATGGAAGGAAGCACACGTATGTGAGCCAGAACGCACCACTCCTGTTCACTGAGCTGCTCTAATCCTGTGTCCTTCTCCATTCCTGATCATGGTCTCTCAAGCACTTTGCACCAGCTCCACAGCCTATGTGTTTGCCTGGACATTGCCCCACGTCTAAAACCACAGAGAGAGGGTGTGAACAGACCTGCACCAGTATAGCCCATGAGCTCCCAGTGCAGGGGGATGGTGCTGCAGATGATCCTGGATACCATGGGAGCTCTTCTCTGCTGGACCACGTTGCATGGAGCCTCCTTGCACACCTTGATGTGGACCTTGCTAAAGACTGATACAAACCCTAAGGAAGACGCTTTGTAGGACCATCTGAGCCCAACTGATCTTCAAAATTACAAACTTTCTGTGTCAGGGTATAACTGGTCCCTGAAAGTGGGGCAAAAGGCATTATCTGCTTCATCCTCCGAGACAAAACAGGAGATGTTGTGGGCAGGGAAACCACGAAGGCGCACTTGCAGCACAGGATGCCCTACGTTAACAGTTCTCGTTATCAAAATGCAACTGGTGCTTACACAGTGAATAAAAACAAGTCCACTTGCCAAATCAAAATGGTGAAATCATACTTGGTTCTAATCTTCACTTATCATAAAAGCAGTCTCATCACCATGGCATCCCTACGAACCCTGAAAGACAGCAGCACTAGGAAGAAAGGATGCTCCTGCTGCGCTGAACAGAACTTTTCATCTGCAGCGACGGATGCAGTGACCTGCAGAAAAAGCAGGATGCAGGAATATATGTAACATTATTTCTTAAGACTGATTCTGAGAATGAATTCTGTTTCTCTCACACACCCATTTTAAAAAATTCTTTTCTACTGTAATAAAAATGTTATTGTACTTAAGGTCTTAATCACATAATTAGTAACAACAACAAATTAAAATGAATGAATCCCATTCCGATTTATTAAATAAGAAATGCAGAAAACACAATTAAGTAATTTTAAGTCCTCTGTTTAAATTCTAATCATGAATTGCTACATGTAGATAAAAACAAAACAAACCCTTTTATTTGGTGTGAGCTGTAGAGCACAGTCCCCACTGTGAACAATTTCACCTAGGGTCTCTGGTGAGGAACTGGCTCAGCAACACCAGGATCATGCACGGATAGTGACACAGGATCTGCTCTTTGGAGTAATTAGTCCCAGGAAATCTTAACTACCCCGTGCAATGTAGGGCCAGGGGATCTGCCACCCTGCTGCTGCCCTGCAGCCAGGCTGTGCCTGAGCACCAGAGAGCGAATGCTGCCGCACCAGGGTGGTGCACCAGAGACGCAGACAGTGTTAACCCTAAAATCTTCTGATGGCGGAGGACAGCAGAGAGGAGGAGACACCACAGGGAGAGCTCCTGACTGCACACAGGGCAGCAGGGAGAGAGGAAGGTGCCTTGTCTGTCAATCTGGCAATATTGGGAATCTCTGTGTCCACGCAAATGTCACTGACCAGACCCGTCACCACCCCACTGCGGGGACCAGTCCTGGCCACTGCCCCGTCTCTTCCAGGAGAGTCATTAGTGGTTGGACATTCACTGCACATTGGGTCATTTCATGTATCTGCTGTACCAACCATCACTCTAAGCCTGCTTTCACTGTTCATTCGTCATAGGAAGGAGTCCTTCATCATAACACCACCTTCTTTGGTCCTTAGATGCAATGGCTGTCTGCTCAGACTCCATTCTTGTACATATCATCTTGCCACACATATCATAGCTGAACAGCATGTTCATAGCTTCTAGCACTGCACAGAATCCATGTGCTCTCTTCTTGTCCCCCTGCAGAGATTTTGCTGTCTGAGATATTGCTGTGGGATCCCGCATACCCCCTTCAACTCCAACGTTGAGACACAAAGCAGCATCGTATGTCCCAGTCTGTTCCTCTGTGAGAATGTGGGGCATGATGAGCCACCAGTATGAAAATCCCCCAAAACACTGGCATGAACTGCAGATACACCAACTGGAATGCACCAAAACCAGGATAAATGTAATTTTCAGTTCTGAACTCTTGATGGACTTTTGTCCTATAAGAAAACTCAAGTTCCCAAACTAACAGTGCAAAGTAGATGAGGAAAAATATAAAAAAATCACTGCAGAGTATGAACAACACAACACCGCACAGAGGGGCCGTGTCTCTGCTTGCAGCCACGCAGGACGCAAAACCAAACAGACCCTGGTGCCAGCACAGCCACCGCAGTGGTGGGCACAGGACAGGCTTTTGGAGATGCATCTTCACCTTGCTGAAATCACTGACTCCAGCCCAACCAGGCCCACGTCCTGGGAGCATCACAGAGGCTGGGAGCAGGTCAACATGGACTGGCAGCTTTGTAGCCCTGGCTCGGTGTGCTGAGCGCAGGACCACTGCATCCATCACTTTGTAAACCCCTCCTCCGTGCCATGGGGCTCCTGCCCTGGGTCTCCGTGGCTGGGTGTTTGTAACACCACCGTGCAGAGCAGCACCAGTATCACAGCCTGTGTAACCCTGTGTCAGCTCCTCTGAATTATAGGCTTCCTTTCAGCCCATCTGACCCTCTCCCCGAGAGTTAGACAAGTAATTTTTCTCCTGCTGAAGTACTGACATTCAGATAGTACTGAGGAACTGCAAAATATTAGACAGTGAAGTGCTGCTTTATGTAAAGCTTTTTCCATGTAACCAGCCAGAGCAGACTCCTTTTTGAATGTTTGTTTGCATAGATTAAAACAAACAGTTCCCTTTACAATCTCCAGTGACTCCCTCTGTCACTCTTTGCTCCTTCTTCAACCCCAGGCTGAGGCAATGAACAGAAAATTATCATTTGATCACCAGTGAAAAAATTCATCTTCTTTCAGGCTTCTGTTGTGGAGTACAAAGAGTATGAAGCTATCAAACAGAGCTTGATGGCTCTGGGCCCCACAAAGGTTTTGTGTAGAGCAGTGAGGTGAACAAGACTACTTCTACATGTGCAACCAGTAAATGTTAGCTGTTTAATGCATGGATTCAGTAATCCATCTCTTCTGCTACCTTTTTCTCCTTTTTTTTTCCTACATACACTCAGTGAAGCACTTCCGTGCTGCCCTCCACAAGCAGAGACATGGCAGCCCAGGCACTGGATCAGACCCAGCAGTCACAGCCAAGGTACCACAGTGCAGGGGTTTGGCCTAGAGCCGCAGGGTGCTCATGGACCAAAGGTGCGTTTTGCATCCCGACCGGTTCTTTCACAAATTAGTTAATCTCAGAAAACAGCTGGGGACAAGGAGATGGACGCAAGGAGTGACATTATACATTTCCCTGTGCTGTCCCCTGCCCATGGCTACCAGGCTGCTCTCAAGGCTCTAAACTCCTAACAGCAGCTGTCTGGGCAGAAACACACTGGGGCACATTCTTCTCCCCCAGACATCATTGCTCTGGCAATGCACAATTTCCCCATTTCATCCCAGGACTGTCAGTTAAGAGTTAATGCAGTCGTTATCAGCATAAAAATGACAAACATAATGAGGAGTAAGATTCCTTCTATCTGCTTAAAACACTACACCCAACACCTGCAGTCTCTGCACTTCCAAAGGAAACGTATTTTATTTCAGAGAATTACAGTAGCACTTTGTACACACCAGTCACAAAATTGTAAATCTCGACTCCCTGCTTGTAGACACATGCAAACATTTTGGCAATGTTAACCTGTGGGTAGCAAACCAGGATCTTGTTTCTGGAGACTCGCTGTGGTTTTCAGATCTGGTATGAATGAATCGCCTTTCTTCATGAGCTCTCTCCCTACCCCGTCCACTTGGTAAACAAAACATCTCTATCTGGGTAGTCCCCAGTTTTTAACAGACATTTTCATTTTCATACACGTGCCGAACACTGTATCAACGTGCAAACTCATAAATTAACTGGGGAAGGCTTTGAAAGCTTGCGACACAGAACAAATCTGCCCTTTAATTTGGACTGCAAAGAACAGTCCTTAATGCTCATATGCCATGAGAAGGTCCCGTTGCTGAGTGTGCAGTGAGGCACTCACTGTACCGTGCTCTGAGAAGCGTCACTACCTAAGTCATGCAAGCCAACAAAGTCACTCGGATCTCTGTGTAACAGCCAAAATTTTCAACAGTGACTAGCGGTTAGGGAGACAGAAGTATTAAAGTGTCAGAGGCAGTACGCCACCTCGATTCCTGATTTACACCAAGCTACGCAGCACTAGAGGAGAAGTCCCCTGAACACGAGTTTTGCAATACTGAAATCCAGGCATTTGGGGATCCCTGAATAAATCCCAAACCAGAGCAAGCAGCTCCCAAAGGTGCGCTGAAAAGCATCTACTAGGGCGGGGGAGAGTTTTTATCCGTCAACGGGTCACCTCCTGTGCCTGCAGCCCCGGCTCTGCCGTCCTGGAGGATGGGTCTCAGAGGAGGGGGCCCGCAGCGCAGCCACCAGCGACGGGTCCGTCCCTGCGGCTGTCGGGGCCGACAGTGTGGGGACGTGAGGAGGGAGGGGAGGACCGTGCGGGTCGGCTCCCAGCGCCAGCCGGAACGCAGGGCGCGCAGGATGCGCTCCGGAAGCGCCCCACCCCGCGGCCGTCCCGGGCCCTACCGGGAGCGGGGCACCGCGAAACAGGCTCCCGGGTGGGCCTGGAGGGCTCAGGGCTTCCACAACCCCGGGGTCCCGGCGTTCACCGTC
>NW_010186201.1:0-1260 GCF_000695765.1 Mesitornis unicolor
ACAACAACTCCAAGCACGGGCGGCGGGCGCGGCGCCTCGACCCCTCCGAGGGTGAGTCCTCGCACACGCGTGCGCCGCTGCGTCCCTGACATCCCCTGCCCCACGGCACCAGGGCAGCCCCATGGCCGTGTCCCCATGCCGGGACTCCCCCCTCCTGGGGATGTGCCCGTGCCCTCTGTCCGTCTGCCCTGTCCACCCGTCTGATCTGTCTGTCCGTCTGTCACCCACCGTCCCCTATGGCCTGGTCGTCCCCCCATCCCCTGCTTCCACCTGGAGTCTGTCCATGTGTCTTCGTCCATCTGTCTATGTCCGTCTGTCCATGTGTCTGCGGCCGTGTCCATCTGTCTATGTCCGTGTGTCAGTGTCCACCTGTGTCCGTCTGTCCATATCCACGTGTCCATGCCCACCCATGTCTCTCCCCCCTTAACCCCTGCTCCCTCCTGGCATCTGTCTGTGTCCATGTGTCCATGTCCGTGTGTCCACGTCTGTCTGTCCATATATCCATGCCTGTGACCATCTATCTGTGTCCATCTGTCCATGTCCATGTGTCCCTCTGTCCATCTCTTTCTGTCCATGTCCATCAGTCTATGCCCATATGGCCATGTCTGTCCATGTCCCTGTGTCCATGTCCATGTGTCCATGTCCATCTGTCTATGCCTGTATGTCCATGTCTGTCCATGTCCCTGTGTCCATGTCCCTCTGTCCATCTCCTTCTGTCCGTCCGTGTCCTGTTTATTTTATGTCATTCCCATGATAAGCCTCCTTCTATGAATCTCCTTCTGTCCATATCTGTGTCTATCTGTCCATGTCCACGTGTCCATGTCCCTCTGTCCATCTCCTTCTGTCCGAGTCTGTCCATGTCTGTGTGTCCATGTCCATCTGTCCACCTCCTTCTGTCCGTGTCCATGTGTCTGTGCCCATGCCTGTCCATGTCCTTCTGTCCATATCTGTGTCCATCATCTGTCCATGTCCCTCTGTCCATCTCCTTCTGTCCGTGTCCATCTGTCTATGCCCATGTGTCCATGTCTGTCCATGTCCGTGTGTCCGTGTGTCTGTGCCAGTGCCTGCCCATGTCCTTCTGGCCATATCTGTGTCCATCTGTCCATGTCCTTCTGTCCATATCTATGTCCATATGTCCATCTGTCTATGCCCATGTGTCCATGTCTGTCCATGTCCGTGTGTCCGTGTGTCTGTGCCAGTGCCTGCCCATGTCCTTCTGGCCATATCTGTGTCCATCTGTCCATGTCCTTCTGTCCATAT
>NW_010186202.1:0-714 GCF_000695765.1 Mesitornis unicolor
TGATGCTGGACTCTGGTGCTGCCTGACCCTGGTTTCACCAGATCCCAGTGATGCTGGACCCCAGTGCTGCCCAACTGCAGTACTGCTGGACCCCAATGATGCTGGACCCTGGTGATGCTGGACTCCAGTGATGCCAGATCCCAATGATGCTGGACCCTGGTGCTGCCCAACCCTGGTTTCACCAGATCCCAGTGATGCTGGACCCCAGTGCTGCCCAACTGCAGTACTGCTGGACCCCAATGATGCTGGACCCTGGTGATGCTGGACTCCAGTGATGCCAGATCCCAATGATGCTGGACCCTGGTACTGCCCGACCCCCATGATGCTACATCCCAGTGATGCTGGATCCCAATGATGCCAGATCCCAGTGCTGCCAGATCCCAATGATGCCGGACCCCAGTGCTGCTGGATCCCAGTGATGCCCAACCCCAATGATGCTGGACCCCGGTGCTGCCCAACCCCAATGATGCCAGATCCCAGTGATGCTGGACCCCAATGAAGCTGGATCCCAGTGCTGCCCAACCCTGGTGATGCCAGACCCCAATGAAGCTGGACCCTGGCGATGCTGGACCCTGGCGCTGCCCAACCCTGGTTTCACTGGATCCCAGGGATGCTGGACCCTGGCACTGCTGGATCCTGGTGTTTCTGGACCCCAGCGCTGCCAGATCCCAACAAAGCTGGACCCTGGTGATGCTGGACCCTGGTGCTGCCCAA
>NW_010186203.1:0-451 GCF_000695765.1 Mesitornis unicolor
TAGAATAGACTATTTCAGTTGGAAGGGGCATACAGTGATCATCCAGTCCCACTGCCTGACCGCTTCAGGGCTGGTTAAGTTAAAGCCTTTGTCCAAATGCCTCCTGAACATCGACAGCCCTGGGGCATCAGCCACATCTCTAGGACGCCTGTTCCAGTGTGTGACCACCCTCTTGGCAAATACTTCCATACTCAATATTTCAATACTTGGAAATACTTCCATATGTCTGGACCAGCCCTCCCCTGGGTTAATGCCTCCCACGTGCCCTATCCCAGCCCTATCACTGGGTACCAGGGAGAAGAGCTCAGCACCCCCCTCTCCACTTTCCCTCCTCAGGGAGCTGTAGGGAGCAGTGAGGTCAGCCCTCAGCCTCCTTTTCTCCAAACAAGTCCTTAGCTGCTCCTCATAGCACGTGCCCCGCAGCCCTTTCACCAGCTTTGTTGCCCTCTCT
>NW_010186204.1:0-2083 GCF_000695765.1 Mesitornis unicolor
GGGTCTGGGAGTTGGGCACCCAAGTGTCCAAGATCCAAATGTCTGGTGCAGAGAGGACCCAGGCATCCGGGAGGACCCAGGTGTCCATGTAGAGGGCACCCAAGTGCAGGGGACCCAATTGTCCCAGGTGGAGGAGACCCAAGGGGTTGGTCTGGAGGGGATCCAGGCATCTGGGGGCACCCAAGTGTCCAACTGGAGAGGACCCAGGCATCCAGGGCCACCCAGGTGTCCAGACGTAGGGCACCCAGGCATCCAAATGCAGGAGTCTGGTGAGGAGACCCAGGCATCTGGATGTAGGGCACCCAAGTGTCCAAGTGGAGAAAACCCAAGGGTCAAAGTGGAGAAGATCCAAGGGTCCAAGTGCAGAAGACCCAAGCGTCCAAGTGGAGAAGACTCAACTGGAGAAGATCCAAAGGTCCAACTGGAGATGACCCAGGTGTCCAAGTGGAGAAGATCCCAGGGTCCAAGTGGAGAGGACCCAAATGTCCAACTGGAGAAGATCCAAATGTGCAACTGGAGATGACCCCAGTGTCCAAGTGGAGAACATCCAAGGGTCTGATGCAGAGAGGACCCAGGCGTTTGGGGGCACCCAAGTGTCCAACTGGGGAAGACCCAAGGGTCCAACTGGAGAAGATCCCAGGGTCCAACTGGAGAAGATCCAAGGGTGCAACTGGAGAAGACCCAAGGGTCTGATGTAGAGAGGACCCAGGCATCCGGGGTCACCCAGGTATCTGGATGTAGGGCACCCAAGTGTCCAAGTGGAGAAGACCCAAGGGTCCAACTGGAACAGACCCAAGGGTCCAACTGGAGAAGATCCAAGGGTCTGATGCAGAGAGGACCCAGGCATCTGGGGTCACCCAGGTATCTGGATGTAGAGCACCCAAATGTCCAAACGGAGAAGACCCAAATGTCCAAGTGGAGAAGACCCAAGGGTCCAACTGGAACAGACCCAAGGGTCCAACTGGAGAAGATCCAAGGGTCTGATGCAGAGAGGACCCAGGCATTTGGGGTCACCCAGGTATCTGGATGTAGGGCACCCAAGTGTCCAAGTGGAGAAGACCCAACTGTCCAGGTGGAAAAGACCCAAGGGCTCAAGTGGAGAAGATCCAGGTGTCCACATGGAGAAGACCCAGGCATTCGGGGTCACCCAGGTGTCTGGGTGTAGGGCACCCAATCGTCCAAGCGAAGAAGATCCAAGTGTCCAACTGGAGAAGATCCCAGGGTCAAACTGGAGATGACCCAAGAGTCCACATGGAGAAGATCCAAGGGTCCAAGTGGAGAAGACCCCAGAGTCTGATGCAGAGAGGTCCCAGGCGTTTGGGGGCACCCAAATGTCCAACTGGGGAAGACCCAGGAACCCGAGGCCACCCAGGTATCTGGATGTAGAGCACCCAAGTGTCCAAGTGGAGAAGACCCAAGAGTCCAACTGGAGAAGATCCCAGGGTCCAACTGGAGAAGACCCAAGGGTCCACATGGAGAAGACCCAGGTATCCGAATGGAGAAGACCCGAGGGTAGGGGCAGAGGGGACCCCGTGCCCGGTCAGCAGTGGCGGGGGGAGTGAGGGTAGCGCTGGCGCAGCTCCCCCCGGAAGCGCCGGAAGAGCCCGCGGTTGTGCTGCAGCTCGGCCTCGCGCCCCCCGTGGAAGCCCCCGGGCTCCTTGAAGCCGCGGTGGACGACGAAGGCCCCGTCCAGCACCGCGAAGTGGAAACCGGCCACGTGCAGCTCACACGCCTGGGGAGGGGGACAGACATGGTCACCTGGGGCACCCACAGCACCCACAACACCCCCAAGGCACCCACTGGGGCTTTAGAGCACCCATAGACCCCCCCACAGCACCCACAGACCCCCATAGCACCCATAGATCCCCCATAGCACCCACAGATCCTATACAGCACCCATAGATTCTCTACAGCACCCATTGATGCCTTATAGGGCCCACAGACCTCCCCCATAGCACCCATAGATCCCCATAGCACCCAGACCCCTCTCCATAGCACCCACAGACCCCCAGAGCACCCATAGCACCCACAGATCCTCTACAGCACCCATTGATTACTTAGCGGACCCACAAACGCCCCCCCA